>NC_057806.1:701192173-701483982 GCF_018294505.1 Triticum aestivum
GATTTCGATGCAAATTCAATTTGGAGAATAGAAATTACCCCTTTATTAAAAAAGATTCGATCGTTGTGCTCTTCTATTTGATCCGTTGGGACAAAGGAGGTTAGAATTTATTGATTGTGAATGTATAAGAATACCCGTTTTAAGTGACTTTAAGATTTGTGCAACTTTTTTTTTTGAAAGAAGATTTGTGTAACTTTTAAGGCGTGCAGCGAAGAAAAACTAAAAAACAATTGTGCCAGTTTGGACTTCACATGCAAAGGCAACCTTCTCTATCGATGGAGATATATAAGTTTAAAGGCATGGATCTGATTTGACAGTCACGAAGTGGGGGCAAGCTTTGTGGTGCCGCGGAGCCGTTCGATGTGTATGGCAATTCCCTCCCTTGGTGCCTCACCATCTCTGGAATGCATTAGTTCGTGGCCCGTGGCGAGACATATACCAGGCATAGTCGCGTCGAATAAATAGGACAGAAAGTTGCGGCGCGGGTTCGCTTACCACGTGATGAAAGCTATCTAGCTGGGTCGGGTCGTTTGCTGCCATCCCTTTCCTTGGTGATGTTGGAAAACGTCATTGCTTGCCTCTGTCTTCCAAACATAAATAACCATGGAAACAACAGGCGTCTGTTGGCAATACAAGAGCGACACGTAGTACGCCGCAGGTTCCCTTCTTCCTTTTTTCAAGGAAGGAAAAGCTGTGCCTGCATTATTATAGTCAATGAATGAACATCACCAAATACAAACTTGTGATGGGCGCGCCCTTGTCGCGTTCAGCATGTGGCCGACCATCGAATCAACCTACCTCGGACGGTGCCACCGGAGTGGTGAATCATCAAAAGACGGGCAGTTCCTTTTTTCGGAAAAAGTTGGCCGTCGCCATCTGCCACATTATTATCATCTTGAATCCGGCGCTATGTGGCCTATGTGGTAGACGATAATGACATGCATGGCCATAGTGGGGAGTAGTTTAGACTAGTGTAATAGTGCAAAGTAATATAGTAGTAGTGTCATATATGACTTCATTTATTAGCTTGTAGACTCATTCTTTCTCGGAAAATGCTATGTTACAATATGTTACTCTAAACATCTCTTTTTTTATTAATTACATGCCACATAAACAATTTTTTTTTGAAGTGTGCTATGTTACTATCTAAGTTATTCCCACTGTGACTACCTTAAGAGTGTCCATGGCCGGTACATTTGACCATCTTCTTGTAAATAGATTTATGCATGCACCATATATCAGCTACTACTACCTCTGTTTTGGTTCATAGGTCCCCTTCGTATTAAATGTAAAATTCTGACCATAGATTTAAGTAACAAAACGTCAATGTATGCCATAAAAAATTATACCATTGAAAATTATGCTCAAATACGAAATCAACGATATAATTTTTAATGACAAGCATTGATATTTTGTTAGTTAAATCTATGATCAAAATTTAATACAAAATATAAAAAGGGCTAGTAAATTATGACGGAGGTAGTAGTTCGTAGACGGCCCAACCAAGGACAAGGAGCAGCTAGCCAGCCCGAATGAACCTCTGAGGTCATTGGTAAAAAATAGAATTATTTTCTTCATAATGTACGGTGACTGTACATTAATTTTAGTCTGTTTTTTATCAAATTTGTGGGGTCCGTTGACACCATAGCTTGTCCATAGAATTGCCACTAGCTGGGGCCACCGCCAAGGATAAACTGAAACATACGCAAGAAAAGAAAAAGAAAAAAAAGGAAGCACTAAAATGAGTTAGGGTTTGCCTTGTCTCGTCGCTAGCATTCTTCATCAGAAGAGGACAAATTAGGTTTTTGGAAAGCATTTCACGTTACTACTTGTATTCTTCACCACAGATCGACTACCCCCAAGGTCAATCCCCGTTGTGCGCCGTTATCACCAATGTTTGTGTGGTCTGGTCTTCGCCAATGTTGTCCTCAAACAACATCGCCTTTGGGCCAGGTGCCGCCACTACATCTGCAACCGATTAGTATACGTGTTGTGATCTGATCGATCTTTTATTATGACTACTATTGCATGTGTGATGTTGGTGTTCATGATGTTATGTTCATCTTGTTTGCATGTCTAGTGTTTTCAATAAGTTATCACACAAGTATAACACTATACCATTCTAGTTTCCAAATAGTTTCAGGATTTTGCAATAATTTTGTAAAAATAATAATTGGGTGAATTGACCCCAGTAATAATATATGTCATCTTACTATCGAATGGCCTCTACTCTCAAAAATGTCACTTTGACACCTCAAGCTTGCATAAATTGCATATTAAAATGTATGCAAAATATCCACGATGGATGCAATTATTATAACTTAGTTTGGTCAATCAAGAAGTTTTTTATATTAGCAAATAGAGATAGAAAAGATCTTGAGCTAACTTACGTGGCACATCTCGTCATTCAATACATATTTCATATGTTAACAGAGAGTCTATTTATTTATTTTTCTTTTTTGCGAGAAAAGTTCTGATCTATTCATCAAGTATTCAAGATAGTACAAAGAACATTAGAAATAAGATGTTACATCCAGGTTATTGAAAATATGAGCAAATTACTATGACATTTAATCTCAATAAACAGCAAATAAATCATGTAGACATTAACTAAGATTGAATTAATCATGCGGACATGCATAGTAGATGAACATATCGAATCTAGGCACATAGTACAAACATGAACTCTACTACGATCTCGAATAAGAAGGACAGAATCACATACAGTGCAACGGGAGCAGAACTGTTGGCGTTGATGTTGTCGCCCATGTAGTTGAGGAAGAGGTTGCCGAGGTCGGCAAAGAACTCGTCGTTGGCGAAGTCATCGCTGCCAGCAGTCGCGTGAGTGCACTCCCCAAAAATCTGATCGCCCCTCTCCCGTACAAGATCACGAGAGGCGGGGTTCCGGAGGCCTGTTGTCCCTTCTCACGGTGAACGCCAGAAGGAGGGATGGAGAAGACTTGCGTGGCAGCGCAATGATCTGGAATGGTGTGAAACCATACGATGCGCCAACGGCTAGGGTAGACGTCTGTCTGACTATATAATACGGGCCGGTAGGTCATGGCACTACTAGGAAAAGGGCTATAGATGAAATGACACTAATGGCGCACCAGACATGTGGTGTGCCACTACTATATACTAATGGCGCACCATGTGCTGGTGCGCCATTAGTGTCTAGTAACAAAAACTTTTTTTTTCATTTTTCCAAACATACTAATGGCGCACCAGGCACACTGCGCCATTACTAGTTCTAACTAGTAATGGCGCACCAACCACCAAGTGCGCCACTACTGTATTTTTTTATTCTTTTTTTTGCAAAACTACTAATGGCGCACCGTGGCATAGTGCGCCATTACTAGTTTAAACTAGTAATGGCGCACTCTGCCACGGTGCGCCATTAGTATGTATGTATGTATATATATTATTATTATTATTATTTTGCAAAACTACTAATGGCGCACCACCAGCAGGTGCGCCATTAGTATGTAGGGTTACTAGTGGCGCATGAGTGGGTGGTGCGCCATTAGTTACCTGGGACCAGCTAGATATTTTGGACAACCACACCTACACACTCACTTTCCCCACTCCATTCCCTCCACCTCCTTCTCCAAGCTTGTGTCGGCTGCCTCCTCCTCCTCACCTCATTTGCACCATAAATTCATAAAAATTAAGTGGTTAAATTACCTTTTAGAGGTAAGTAAGGGGAAAGCTATCTTTATGTTGTAGATCTACTTTTTTTCTCCCTAGCTCGCTCCAACAACGTGCACATGCACTTTTTGTGGCCTAGCTAGATCTATGTATGTTTGTGGTGTTGCATATATTTGTGTTGTTGCATATATGTTTGTGTTTGCAGGTACCAGTATTTGAAATGCGATAGTTGCCAATATTTTGCCGGAATGTTGATTCATTTCCGTTTCGGCGAGAATTTTGGCACTATGCATTCTTTTTGGTCCTATTTTTAGGGAAAGTCATGCCAAATTTTTTCTTGGTTCTAAAATATCGTTTTGCTCTACCCCGCAGGCGACCATGGTCCGCACGATGACCGAAGGCATCGTGAATAGGTTTTTGAGCTCCGTGAAGGCCGAGATGCTTCAAAATAACGAGACGGAGATAAGATGTCCGTGTCGAAGATGCAAGCTGAAGAGCGTTATTGCGGACCCGGATTCCGGGCAGGTGCGGGACCACCTGCTCTTGCGTCGTTTCATGGATGGCTATCGGTGGCAAGGTGATGAAGATGACTATGAAGTCGTCCATGGGGGCCGGGAAAGAATAGAGGAAGGGCAGCAAGACAACCACCGCGGCTCGGGCGGCCCAGAAGACGAAGAATCTTCAGGACATGATCACGACGGTGATGCTGTACACAGTCATCATGTAGAAGATGCCGGACATGATGATGAGGAAGATCAAGACGAAGGGCATGATCATGAAGATGAAGATGCCAGAGCAGACGACGATGGAGGCTGGGTGCAGGACCCTCATATTCAAGAGCTGCTTCTTAAGCAGATGGATAACGCAAGAGCTGTCGCTCGAGAGAAAGCCAAGCTGGATCAACTGGAGATAGACGCAGTTACTCCATTGTATGAAGGATGCAGGCCCGAGGATACCCGCCTGAAAGTAACGCTCATGGCTCTGGAGATGAAGGTAAAACACAAAACGACCGACGCATGCTTCGACGAGAACATGTCATTCTGGCACGAATGTCTTCCCAAGGGGAACAAGTGCCCGACCAGTTTTGAGGAGGCGAAGAAAATCGTGTGTCCTCTGGATTTACCGCACGTGAAATACCATGTGTGCATGAACAAATTGCATCATTTATCGGGACGAGCACGCGGAGTCTACCATATGCCCAGTGTGCGGCGTCACTCGATACAAGAAGAGGAAGAAAGCTCCTCGAAAAGTGGTGTGGTACTTTCCGATCACTCCTCGTCTGCAGCGGTATTTCGCGGACCCTAAGGTAGCAAAGCTCCTGCGTTGGCACGCGGATAGGGAGGAGAAGAAGCGGGAAGATGACGGAAATGATCCGGAGATAAATAAAAAAGACAAGATACTGAGTCACCCTAAGGATGCGAGCTAGTGGCAAGCGTTGAACTTCGAAGACCCAGAATTTGGGAACGATCCAAGGAACATCGTGCTGGGCGCGAGCACCGATGGAGTCAATCTGTTTGGCAGCCAAAGAAGCACACATAGCACCTGGCCTGTGTTTGTGTGGATGTACAACCTCCCCCCTGGTTGTGCATGAAGAGGAAGTACATTCACATGAGTATGCTAATTGAAGGGCCGAAACAACCAGGGAACGACATCAATATGTATCTGGGGCTGCTGAAAGAGGAGCTAGACACGCTGTGGAAAACGCTAGCCAATACGTGGGACGCCGCAGAGAAAGAATATTTCCCTATGAGAGCCGCACTGCACACAACGGTGCATGACTATCTCGGTTACGGATATCTCGCGGGGCAGGTGGTCCACGGATTTTCTGGATGCGTCAGGTGCATGGATGACACAATGTATCACCAGCTAGATAGAGATCCCGGGTCTTCGAAAACCGTGTTCATGGGACATCGAAGGTGGCTTCGCGATGATGACCCGTGGAGAAAACGCAAGGATCTGTTCGATGGTGAAACCGAACCCCGAAGACGCCCGCGTATGAGGAGCGGCGAGGAAATAGACGAGCTGTTGAAAAATTGAAAAGATTGCCCACTGGTGGGAAAGAAGCAAAAGGCGCCAGAGCCGGGAAAGAAGCGAAAAGCGCCAGAGCCGCTCTGAAGGTATGGAAAACGAGGTCTGTTTTCTGGGACTTGTCGTAATGGAAGATCCACCGTGTGCCTCACAGCCTTGATGTCATGCATATCACAAAGAACGTGTGCGAGAGTCTGCTTGGTACCCTGCTCAACATGCCAGAGAGGACCAAAGATGGGACGAAAGCAAGGGCAGACTTGAAATCAATGGGCATCAGGCAGGAGCTTCACGCTAATGATGATGATGATGATGATGATGGTGATGATGAGGCGAAGCAGGACACAGAAAGTCGTTGCAAAGGAAAAAAGGCCAAGAAGACCGGAAATGAATACCCTCCCACGTGCTTCACTCTAAGTCAGGAGGAGATCGAACAGTTTTTCACCTGCCTCGTAGGAGTAAAACTTCCTTACGGTTACGCGGGGAAGATAAGCAGATACCTAGACCCAGCGAAGCAGAAGTTCAGCGGGATGAAGTCTCACGACTGTCACGTGCTAATGACGCAGATACTTCCAGTTGCAATCCGTGTGATCATGGACGCACACGTCGGTGAAATGCTATTTGTCCTATGCAACTTTTTCGATGTCATCTCTTGGAAGTCGGTTGGCGTGAGGCAACTCAGAAGGCTACAGGAAGAGATCATGGTGATACTATGCGAGCTTGAGATGTACTTCCCGCCCGCATTCTTCGACGTTATGGTGCATCTGCTGGTCCATATCGTGGAGGATATCATCCAACTCGGGCCGATGTTCCTGCACAGCATGATGCCATTCGAAAGGATGAATGGTGTCATCAAAGGATACGTTCGCAACATGTCACGTCCAGAGGGAAGCATAGCCAGGGGCTTTCTGACCGAAGAGTGCATCTCCTACTGCACGAATTATCTAGGCATCAAGAACCCCGTTGGTCTGCCCGTCAATAGGCATCTCGGCAGGCTCGCTGGATGGGGTCACCGTGAGGGTCACCGCGAAATGCATGTCGACTTCGAGGGTCGACTCGCCGACTTTGAAAGAGCAAACCTAGTCGCGCTACAACACATAGACGTGGTCGATCCTTGGGTGGTAGAGCACAAAACCTTTATTGAGAAGATGTACAATAACCGAGGCCAACAGAGGACGGACGGAGATATAATCAAAGAGCACAACTCATGTTTCACGCGTTGGTTCAAGCAGAAGCTTCTATCGTACCCTTTACATGAGGATTCTTCCGTGGAAGAACAACTCATATTCGCCTTGTCACAGGCCGCCGAGCACAACCTGATGACCTATGAGGCGTACAATATCAACGGCTACACATTCTACACCGAGGACAAGGACATGAAGAGCGATGGTTATCAGAACTCCGGGGTAATGATGGAATACTACACCGGTAACGACAAGGATAGATACTACAGAAGGATCGAGGAGATCTGGGAGCCCGGTACAAGGAGGACCCGGTAACAAAGGAGCTTACCACGGATTCGAAGACCAGGGCGCTTGAGCTTGTTCTGGTAAGGAATACACCCCCGCGTAATTAGCTCCATACGGTTGCATTCTAATTAATCCCCAATATTTCTAAATGGTTCACGTTCCTTCCGTAGGACAATGAAAGCAGTAGCGCGGGGTCGTCTCAAAGCTCCCCTTTCGACACCCCTTTAAATAGGGTGTTTAACGTAATGAAAAACAAGGATAAGCTCAGTAAGCCGACGTCAGCTGGTCGTGTGGCCGGCAAAGGCTTGTCCACAAAATGATCTTCATACTATACCGCTGGTGGGCGAAATGAGAAAAAGTCCAGCTTGGAAAGCCAGTCGCGCGAGGTTGAAGCACTCAAGGCACAAGTGGCGTGGATTTCGGAGATTGTCCAAGAGCAAGTGCAACAACAACTGGGAACGACGCTCAACGACATGGTGCCTACGTTGATTCATGGGCTGACCATATGGATTGCAGGCGGCCAACAGGGGCCTCCCCCGGTTCCCAGCTTCATGGCCAGCAACTCGCACAACGCGCAGGAGGCGCCATTGGTGTCTCCGGCGGTGCCATTGGTGTCTCCGGCGGAAGCGGTATTCGTGTCTTCGGCGCCGGCACGGGCATTGGAGCTTAATGCACCCAGGTGTATGTCGGCCGGCACCTTGCCAGAAAGCGACCCCTCTGTCAGTTGCACGACCGTCGTTGGCGGTGCCTCGACATTAGCCGAGCTCGACGGCGTCACGGTAACTAAGCCTCTCAGCCGATGACTTCATCTTCTTGCTTTTGACTGGGCATCCCTGACGCCCTACATGTTTTCACAGGGCACCGTCGATGTTCCTTGCACTTTCCTACACTTCGTGGGTGGCGAGTTGGTCGATGTCGCCAAGGGCAGAATCGTTCAACCGGGCAACCCCGTGTTCCATGGTAATTCGATGCCACCCACAGTGTATAGGGTTGAAGTGGTTCGGGTGCTGGCAGGCTGCGATGAGCTGTTACCTCTGATTCGACCCGTTGGGGCCGACAAAGAAGATGAGATGACCCTCAGCGCCTGTGTAAGCTGGCCCCTGCTTTGGCCGAAGAGCCAGATTTGTTTGGGGGCGGGGGACACCACCCCACAGACAAGACCGCCAGTCGTGTCGGCGCCAAGCCATGGCAAGAACGCCGCAACGCTACCGGACATGCCGGACATCCCTATGGCACAGGATCCGGACATGCATATGGCACAGGATCTGGATGACGACGAGAACGACGACGGTACATTTACCAACGTCGATAAGTACTTTGCCGAACATGGGTACGGTGACGAGTTCTACGGGCCTCCTTCTCAAGAACCCAACCAAGACGAGTGCGATCTAGCTGGTACGGCGGAGAAACCCAATTGCAACAGGCGTCATCTGGCGTTCAGTTCTCAGGAGACGCCTCCAGCTGCCGCCTTCACCGAGCCTCAGATAGCTGAGGTGCGAAATATTATCAGCCCCAACACGCTCAAGAAGGCGGTCTGTGAGCAGAACTCGGTCCCATTATAGCAGATCAAGAAGAAACGAAAGGCTAAAAAGGGCGCCGGTGCGAGCCAGCCGGCACCAAGTACAATCCGTGCTCAGGACGGGCCACCTTCACCTAAGGATATCTCGAGGAGGGTGCATGTGGTGGGTAGGGCGATGCTACCGACAAATATGCTCAATGCTACAACCAGTGCTATGCGGAGTCTGCATGACAGTGTTCTTTCTTTGGAGAAGCGGCGTCTCAGAGAGAATGATGTGGCATACCCGGTTTTCGTGGCCAAGGTGCCAGAGGGCAAGGGCTTTGTAGATGGCGCCATCGTGGGTACGATCGTCCTATGGTTTGATGACATCTTTGCTATGTTTAACCTTCATCCGCTGCACTACACGTTCGTTCGGCTGTTTTCGCTGAGTATGGAGATGCGGATCATTAGAGACAAGACCCCGGACATCGTGATAGTCGACCCCTTCTACATGCGTGCCAAGCTCTTGGGCAGCGCTGGGGACCGCCAAGTCACGAGTTCACACCTCGAAGGCGTCATTCTGGCAAACCCAGATAAGGATAACTTCCTCGTGTCTTACTTTCCCGAGTAAGTCATCCCTTAACCGCCCTGTAACATATGATTTCTTAGATTTCGATCGTTTTTTTCTAACATTCCGTGTTCTGTGCAGTGACACACATTGCACACTCATCCTCTTAAGCCCGAAATATTCCATGTCCACGTATTTCGACCCAAACCCTGACTCCAAGATAGAGTACACAAATATCAAGAAAGTTCTTGATGATGTTCTCCCCGGCTACGCCAAATCTGGAGGCACCTTCACCAGGCCAGTTCGTAGGTATGTCTGGCACGTGTTCGCCCATAGTACTAAGTTCTGCTGCGTCAAGCTGCCACCTGGCGGTCAGAAGGATGCCTACTACGCCCTCCATCACATGCGGGCGATCGTACGGGACTATCATCACCTTCTGCTACCAGATAATCTCAAAGATTGGGCCGCGAGCTTGTCCGCAATCCATGACGGAGTTTGCATCAGACAAGAATTCTTTCGCATCCAGTCGGAGTTTGCGGAAATCATCCATCAAGATGTCCTTCATACCTCGGGGCAGTTCTACCTCAGATATCAACCGTCCAACAGTGAGATAGACACAACGCTAGAAATGCAGGCTGACAACACCCGCGATTTCATGACCATCACGACAGACGGTGGCTTCATCCACGCTCCAGTCCCATGAGTCGAGTCTAAAGTAGTGATGCTATGTGTAGTTCTGAAACATTGATTGGCTCATGTTGTAATTAAACTTTATGAATTGTATGTCTCTTTGGTTTGGACAGTCGTTCAACTTAGATGTAATCGATGCTATTTATTAGTAGGACCATGAATCGTGCTATTAATGTCTTGCTTTTCTCTTCCGATCCTTTTGTTGCATACTTATATATTGCTCATGTATTGTCTGTTGTTTGGCTTGTGCATAGAGATGCAGTCGTATTTCATGTACAAGGGTAAGGTTCCCGGAGTCTACGACGACTGGGAGGAGTGTCGGAGACAGGTTCACCGTTTTAGCAGTAACAGTTACAAAGGGTACACCACTAGGGCGGAGGCGGAATCTAGATATGCCCGCTATCTAGCGGGAGAGAGGAGGGAGCGTTGGAGGAACCGGATGAAGACCAGTTTCATCGCGATGATGCTCATCGTGATGACTGCAGCTCTCTTCTATGTGATGGTAGTTTAGATGATCCATATCGACTTGTAATGTGAAGACAAACACGCTACTCGCGGTCTCGAGACTTGTAATGTTCTATCTTTGTTCGGTCTTTTGAATTCGGAGACTAATATGATGAATTGTATTCGGAGACTAATCTTCTATTGTATTCGATGAATCTGCTGTTGCTGTGTGGTGCTGTCTATATTCTGTCCAATAATATAATTTGTAACCTGTGCAAAAATCATAAAAGTAAAAAAACCCTAATATTCATACTAATGGCGCATCATCTCAAAGTGCGCCATTAGTATGCAGAAGGATACTAATGGCGCATCACTACACAATGCGCCATTAGTATGCCAAAGGATACTAATGGCGCATCACCCCACAGTGCGCCATTAGTATGCAAAAGCAAATGGGTAAATGTGCCCCCCTGGGAGGCATACTAATGGCGCATATTGGTCTATACTAATGGCGCACGGCGTGGTGTGCCATTAGTATATAATACTAGTGGCGTGTTACTAGTGGTGCACCAGTAGTGCGCCATTAGTAGGCAAAACTGATGCGCCACTGGTAGGCCTTTTCCTAGTAGTGTGGGAGTAAACCCCACATCCAAGCCGCGATCCAAAAGAATCAGAAACTATAAATAATGCAGCTGTTAATTATTAATTAATGACTCATTAATTTGCCCGAGCAGCAAAAATATAGACAACATACATAGTTTTGTCCGTGGCTCGGCTCATTCCTGAAACCCGACGCGGCACGACACGGCGTGTCGGGACGAGGCTGGCGTAGCGAGGCGAGCGAGGAGGAGCGTGTGTAGGTATCCTCTTCTCATGCTCATACAAGTGGTACAAGAGCTCACCATATAAAGAGGTGCAACTCCGACTCAACTTCCGCAGTGCGACTAAACTTTAGCCCCACTCACATCACTCACAGCCATGCATGAATACACTACTAGGGAAAAGCCTATACACAGAATTTTACCAGTAGCGCTGTACAAAATCAAGTGCTGCTGCTACTTAGTAGCAGCGCGCGTGAATAAACCGCGCTACTGCTATGACTTTAGCAGTAGCGCGTACTAGCGAAAAGTGCTGCTGCTACATTCGAACTCGGCGCACTTGGTTAGCCCAACCTAGCAGTAGCGCGTATAATGGCCCAGCGCTACTGCTAATCTCCTTAGCTGCAGTGCGCTTACGTGTAAAGCGTTGCTGCTAAAAAAAGGGCAGCCCGGTGCATGTAGCTCCCGCTTGCGCAGGGTCCGGGGAAGGGTCCGACCACTTTGGGTCTATAGTACGCAGCCTTTCCCTACATTTCTGTAAGAGGCTGTTTCCAGGACTTGAACCCGTGACCGGGGAAGGGTTCAACCACTTTGGGTCTATAGTACGCAGCCTTTCCCTACATTTCTGTAAGAGGCTGTTTCCAGGACTTGAACCCGTGACCTCTTGGTCACAAGGCAGCAGCTTTACCACTGCGCCAAAGCGCTGCTGCTAACGGAAATAAAATAAAGTGAAAAAGGGAAAAAGGAGAAAGGAATAGCAGTAGCGGGTTTAAGTAAACGCGCTATAGCTAACTTAGCTATAGCGCGTTTCCGGAAACGCGCTACCATTACGTTTCACTTAAACAGCGGTTTCCCCCCAACCCGCCCCCTGGCCACCAATTCTTCCCCAAATCGTCCCTCGCCCTCGCCGCCGTCTCCTCACCGCCGTCGCCCGAGGCCGCCCTTAGCCTCACCGCCGCCGCCCGAGGCCGCCCTCAGCCTCACCGCCGCCGCCCGAGGCCGCCCTCAGCCTCACAGCCGCCGCCCAAGGCCGCCCTCCATGTCACCGTCGGTGCCCTCCACCTCACCGCCGCCCAAGCACGCCCAGGACCGCCCTTGCCCGTGCCCGAGCCAGCCCTCTCCGCCCCTGCCTCCGTCACCGAGCACCACCCCGCCACCGTCTCTCCCCTCTCTGTAAGTCCCCCACCCCTCCCCCTCACTCATCTCTCTCTGTATTTTAGAGAAAAAATTAGATGTTAATTAGATGTTTTTCAGTTAGGGCACTAGAGTTTTGCTAGGTTAATTAGGTTAGTAGTGCTGCTAGTAGTATTGGTACAGTAGGTTAATTAGGTGATGTTAAATGAATAACCTAAGTGAATGAAATTAGTAGTTAACTGAAATTTTTTTCCTTTCATCATTATAGAGCACTAAAGTTAACTGAATTTTGTTCTATTAGTAGTTAAATGAATTTTCTTCTACACTTTGTTTTTGAATTAGCTTGCGAAATTTGGACATGTGGTTGCTCGTGTATATTTGGACACTGTTTGCAGGGAATGATGCTTAGTGGCCTATGTTTTGCCAGAATGTTGATTCATTTCTTTTCCGGCAAATTTCAGGTTCTCGATTTGTCCACTTTTTAGCAAAGCTCATGCCAAAATTTTCCGCGAATTTCGGCATGACTTGTGCTACAAACTAGGACATATCGAGTGCCCATGATTTGCCGCACTAGGAAGGAGTCAACATTCCTGCAAAACAATAGCCCTTTTTATGTCATTATTCATTTTATTAGGTCTAGAATTAACTGACTAGATTTAATCATAGGAAACATGGCTATCAACGATGAAGGACAGGGTTCTGGTGATTGCGACGATGCCTACCGGGTGGCAGACGAATTTTTTAGCCTTACCGATGATCAACCGATGTTATTGCTGGGCCCACCGATGGCATCGGGGACTGAGACCGACACGCAGACCGGTGCTGAGACTGAGACCGGTGCTCAGACTCAGACCGGCATCGAGACCGGCGCTGAGACTGAGACCGGTATTGCCTCGGGGAGCGGAGCCGGTGTAGAACCGAAAGCAAAGAGGCAACGGGTTCCTAACAAACTCAGGACTACTAGAGTGGTGGTCACGGAGGTGGATGATGGCAATTTTGAGCCAACGGCGCCCGAGGAATCGCGTCGATGCTACGGCAATCAAATAGGCTGCATCGTACGGACAACCGCCACCATCAACAATGAGAAACTACAGAAGATAGAAAATATGAGGAGCTCCCTCCTAAAGAAGTTGCACTAGATATTCTTGTTCCCGGGCCGGAATGAGAAGGATTATAAAGATCCAGATGAGGACCCGACAATGAAGAAGATAAACACACACGCCATGACCAAGTTTAGCGACGCGTTGGCCGCCTGGAAAAATCGAGTGAAAGCAAGGATCATCGACAAGAAGGAACCCTACTCCGAGATTGTAAAGGATAATCCGACAATCACGGAAGAGCGGTTTCAAATATTCAAGGAGGCTTGCGAGGCCGAAGATGCCAAAAAAAGTCTAAGTACATGAAGGGGCTTCAAGAGAGGAACATTGGGAGCCACCACCTCGGAAGCCGTGGTTACGGCGGAAAGAGGTCCAAATGGGCCAAGGAGGACGTGGAAGCCGCTAGTCTGGGCATCCCAGACCCCTTGGCGGAGTTCACCGTCCCGCAGGAGTGTGACGTCCTCAGGGCCCGGCACTGTTGGGACCCAGTGAAAAAGGTTTACGAGACAACACCAGTCATTACGGAGTTCATGAGGCTGATGGTAATTTTAGTTTTTGATCAATTCAACTGCACACGTTAGTCATATTTGTAAATGATCGTTGTGCCTTTTGCAGAGAGAGCAGCATAGGATTGCGGCCGAAAGCGACTCGCCTTCTGAGGCATTGGCGAGGCCCAAGTGGGACACTCCATTCAACCGAGCGTTGAACATATTGAAACAACAACCGGTGGATACTCGACCGTCGTATGGACGCGTGCACGGTGTCGGAGACGGCGCCACGTGGAAGAAGTACTACCGTGAGACCACGGAGGAGAGAAAGGAAATACGGAGGTTAAATGAAGAAAATATCGACAAGAGGGTTGAGATTGCGGTTGAGAAGAAATCAACTGAGACGGTCGCAACAGCGGTAGCTGCCGCAAAACAGGTGGCTTTAGATATTTCTACTACATTGGTTCCAGCCGTTTTCAATTGGACCAGGCAAAATCCAAAAAAAGATGCAGCGGACTTTCCCCTTGCTGACTTCTTGGCGGGGAGCAGCTCGAGTAGCGTTGCACCAGCACCTGCAGCTGCACCTGCTCCGGCACCGGCTCCCGCACCGGACGTGCTAGGTGGTGCTTCGTCTTTGGGTGAGCTCGATGCCCTCACGGTATCTGTCACACCGGCCCCCTTCAATATAAATGTATAATCTCTTGTTTTCGTTGCCTTTCGGATGTCTCACATCGCAGACTTTTCTTTGCAGGCCGACAAAACCCTGTGCACCATATTGTACACCATCGGTGACCAGAAGGTGGACGTGGGGAAGGCGACGATAATGGAGCCGAAGGAACCATTGTTCCACAGCCGGCCGATCCCCCCGAACGTGTTCAAGGTTTCCGTGGCCAGTGTCAAACCGGGCCACGAGAATTTGCCTCCTGCAGTACTACTGGGGGATGACGACAAGACACCGGGGTGGCTTGGTGATTGTTGCAATGCTGGGTGGGTCCTGTTGTGGCCAAAGAGTCTGCTTCGTCTAGAGGCGGCCGGGAGCACACCCATGAGCATGCAGCCTCAACAAGGTATGAACATCAACACCCCACCTACCCAATTATCGTCAGGTGTCGGGTTGGGTGATAGCGGACGGGGTAAGGAGGAGGCTCCATTAGTCGCTGATGACGTCGCCATGGATGAGGATGAGGACGGCGATGGCGCTGCTGAACAGTATGTCTATACTGGCGCCTCCTCAAGGTTTGAGCGTCATGAGTCGGTGCCTGAATTGCCGTCTCAACATATTATGCACGACCTTCCGGTAGTAAAGAAGTTTAGGAAGAGAGCGCGGAAAGGCAAAAAAGCTGTTTCTATGATCCAGCCGCCTCAGCAGCCTCGGCTTCAGGACCATATAGATATCCCCGGTGCGGATAAATGGCATATCCCCGGTCAACCAATCCTACCTACAACAGCGCTACGGGCCAGATTCGGCGATCCAAAGAGACTTCATGACGATGTGCTGTGGGTAGAGAAAGACCTCATCGCCTCAAAAGATCCAGGATACCCACTCTACGTGGTTAACGTTCCGCGGCAAATGTCGTACGTCGATAGCTTCCCCGCTGATAAGTTCTTCCTCCGATTCGATTACATATTCGACATGTTTCACGTGAAGAAGCTGGATTTTACGTTTGTCCGCCTTTATGCCTTGCACATGAACTACATCATCGGGGTTGAGCAGATATCTCATATCTGTGTCGCTGACCCGTAATACATGCACAAGGGCTTCTTGGGAGTCTGCGCAAATCACCATGAATACGCGAGGGATTACATTGTCAGTTTCATGCTCACCAATAAGGACAAGGGGGCGATTCTTGTGCCTTATCATCCCGTGTAAGTCATCCGCGCTGCTATCTTTCCTTTGATTTCAATCATTCATTTGCACGGTGGAGGCTAATTAATTTGAGGACTTATTTTGCGCAGCGGCGGGAGCGCCGTCCTCATCATCCTCTACCCCCGATTCTCCCACGCTCTTTACTTGGACTCGTCGAAGAACATTCACAAAAAGGATTACACCCACATCAAGGATGTTCTCGACAGTGCTATGTTTTACTACCAAGCAAGGGGTGGAGAGGTCAGGGACAAGAAGAGAAGGGGCGGCAGGGTCGCCTTCGGCCATAAGACCGACTTCTGCTGCATCCAGCAACCGAACGATTCTCTTAATGATGGATTCTATGTCCTACACCACATGCTGGAGTACAGACGGGATCACCAAAACCTTCGCATGTCACCTAGATCCGGCGATGCCCATATTCTGCAATGGGCAAAGGACATAGGAGATATCGAGGATCATCGACTTTGAGCTGAGTTCTATAACATCCGGCACGAACTTGCCCAAATCATCATGAAGGAGGTCGTCGGAAAAACAGGGATGTTCTATGGAGAAGGACAAATGTCACGGGAAGACGTCCGAACATGGATAGCCTCTCAGCGTCTCGACCTGAAGCCTTTCACTAGGCTCGGGGACTATCTCCCTGACTTGGATGGATGGAACGACATGTTGGAGTGATTGTCGATATATGACAATGTGTCCGTTTAGTCACTTTCTGTATGACAAAACTTTGAGTTATGCACGGTGAAACTTTATTTGTGATGTAATTAACCGTCCTCCTCCTCGACTAGCGAAAATCACTCTAGTTAGGGCATTTTGGGGTACGATGAACTTTGTTATTTATGCTTATGATATGTTGTTTTTATTTTTGCCAAGTCTGTCTCTATCTGTTGCTCAACTATATATGTTGCATATCATCGACTCATGTGATGATGCAGGTGCATAGATCATAGATGGCGAAGAAGTGCTATGCCAGGAGTATATATACGACAAGTGGCCGAAGTGTCTGGCCCTTCCGGTTTCCGAGCGACAGGCAGTAGTTAGTTTATAGGTTCACGCTAATGCGAAAGAGGGATACGAACTCATGTTCTCAAAGTGATATCTCTTCTCGCGTATATCATTGTTTAGATGGATGACGTTGTATTTGCATATCATTCGAGACATGTATCGCTATTTTCGAGATGATGACGAGAGACCACTTTGTGTTGGATGATGATTATGATGATGACATGATTTGATGAGACTAATTGTATGTATATGCTATGATTACATTTGTATGTGTATGATATGCTAAAGATTATTGTATAAAGCCTATTCAAATACAAAACAAATACAAAACAAATATGCAGGAAAAAAACTAATAAATAAACTAGTAGTAGCGAGGGGGAAATTTAGCAGTAGCGCCGCATTGTCAGTAGCGCGTCCCAGCAAACAGCGCTGCAGATAATATCAGTAGCGCCCTTTCTCAAAGAGCGCTACAACTATTCATGTATTGCAGTAGTGTGGGACAACCGGCGCTACTGCTATATGTTAGCTGTAGCGCCTTATTAGTAGCGCCGGTGCCCGCGCTACTGAGAGGCCCAAAACCCTCGCTGCTGGTAGGCTTTTCCCTAGTAGTGATAGGCCATGAGAATTTCGGATTTTTAGTTGGGCTTTGGGCTAAAGGCTTACTAACAAATTCCAACAATCACCCACAAAGTCTCATTGGCACATCTCATCATTTAGTTCCAAAACATTGTTTATATACCGGTGCTTAGTGGAAACTTTGAAGTTAAACTTCCACTTAGAGTTTCATGCTACACTAGATCACAACTTGAATAGTGGACTATGCCATGAACTATAAGTTTTCTACGAGACTAGTTTCACACAAATTCTTGACCAATACTATGATGCCACAAGGCTTCCCCGTATGTCGAGCATATATTTCATAGTCCAAGGCCTTTCATGAATTTATTAGAGAACACCTAATTGTCACAGACCGCAATGTTAATAGTCAAATTCGTATAGGTGTGTCCCTTAGGAGATGCTCTAGAGGACAGCTTCTCTGCTTACTCAAATAAGCCACTCGAAACACATTAAGATAACTATCAACTTGCCATGCAGATCAGGAGAGTATTGCACCTTCACGGAGTGGGATAATTAATATAGGGATACTCTCCTCCCAACTGAACAACAACTTGTCTCCCACTTCTACTTCACGGGATCTCCGATCACATAGAGTGGGTTACCACTATGGATAACTCAAACGGTGGGTCTCAAACCCATCTCAATCGTTGCATTATCTATCACATTATGTGATAAACCCTTTGTGAAGGGATCTGCCAAGTTTTTCGACGTTTGGATATAATCCAAGGCAATAACTCCAGAGTTCTTCAATTTCCTAATAGATTTAATCTCCTCTTCACATGCCTTGAGGACTTCATATTATCCTTAGAACTGTTTATCTTCGCGATCATAGTTTGATTATCACAGTTCATCAGGATAGGGGATTGGTTTTTCGACCATAGGTAAGAACATCAAGAGCTAAGGAAGCCACTTTGCTTCAACAGTGGCAGTGTCTAATGTTGTGATCTTTGCTTCCATAGTTGACCTCGCTAAGATGGTCTGCTTGCAAGACTTCTAGGAAACAGTGCCACCACTAAGTGCAAAAACATAACCACTTGTGGCCTTAATCTCATCAGCATCAGATGTCTAGTTTGAGTCACTATAACCCTCTAGTACCCTCGGATACCCGGTGTAGTGAATCCCATAGCTTGTAGTGCATTTCAAATAGTGCATAACTCTCTCAAGCGCATGCCAATGATCATCTCCCGGTTTTGACACAAACCGGCTCAGTTTGCTCACAGCAAACGAGATGCCAGGCCTTGTGGCACTCGCCAGATACTTAAGCGAGCCAATAATCTGAGAATATCTTAGTTGATCTCTAGCAATCTGTTGATTCTTTCAAAGCAACATACTAGCATCATATGGAGTTGGCGAAGGTGTTGGGGAATGTTGCATGGGAAACAAAAAAATTCCTACGCTCACCAAGATCAAACTAGGAGATGACCATCTACGAGAGGAGAGATTGCATCTACATACCCTTTTAGATCGCTAAGCGGAAGCGTTAAGAATCACGCTTGATGTTGTCGAACGTCTTCGCGATCCAATCACGATCCGTCCCGCGAACTCCGATCTAGTGCCGAACGGACGGCACCTCCGCGTTCAACACACGTATGGCTTGATGATTTCTTCACCTCCTCAATTTAGCGAGTGATGGTGAAGTAATAGCTTGAGTCCTCCGGCAACACGACGGCGTGATGGCAGTGGTGGTGGAGAATTCTCAGAGAGCTTCGTTGAGCACTGCGCAGAAGAAGATGGACTACGAGGGAGAGGAGGAGCAGCGTCGTGGCACAAATAGATCTGTATGGGTGCGGCTTCCATCTCTCCCCTTCTCTATATATAGGGGGAAGGGTGGAGGGAGGGGGCACCCCTAGATGCAAACTAGGGGGTGACGACCTACAAGGGGAAACCCTAGATGGGTTTTGGCCACCCCCCACCCCTGCCTGCATCAACTACTATTACTCCACACATCGACCGATATCCAGCATGCATCTAGTGCATTAAGTTCATGGAGAAATGGAGTAATGCAATAAGAATGACGACATGATGTAGATAAGATCTATTTATGTAGAAATAGACCCCATATTGTTATCCTTAATAGCAATGATACATACGTGTCGGTTCCCCTTCTATCACTAGGATCAAGCACCATAAGATCGAACCCATCACAAAGAACCTCTTCACATGGGAAGAAAAATCAATCTAGTTGGCCTAGCTAAACCAAAGATTCAAAGAAGAAATATGAGGCTATAAGTAATCTTGCATATAAGAGATCAAAAGACTCAAATAACTTTCATGGATAAAAACATAGATCTGATCATAAACTCAAAGTTCATCAAATAGATCTCCAAGAGACCATTGTATTGAGAATCAAAAGAGACAGAGGAAGCCATCTAGCTACTACCTACGGACCCGAAGGTGTACAAAAGACTACTCACGCATCATTGGAGAGGCACCAATGAGGATGATGAACCCCTTTGTGATGGTGTTTAGATTGGATCTGGTGTTTCTGGAACTTGCGGCAGCTGGAATTGATTTTCGTCGACTCCCCTAGGCAGTGCAGGAGGCCACCAAGGTGGGCACAACCCACCTGGGCGTGCTTGGGGGCCCATGCGTGCCCTGGTGCATTGTGCCCCCCTCGGGGCACCCCCCAGATGCTTCTTCGTCCCATTGGGTGTCTTCTGGTCCATACAAATTCCACAAAAAGTTTCGCTGCGTTTGGACTCTGTTTGGTATTGATTTTCTGAGATGTAAAAAACAAGCAAAAATAGCAACTGGCACTTGGCACTATGTCAATATGTTAGTACCAAAAAATGATATAAAATGATTGTAAAACATCCAAGAATGATAATATAACAACATGTAACAATCAAAAACTATAATGTTCCAACTCCGAGATGCTTGCACTAGTCCATAGAAGGATTGCTGGAGCTTGCATACCTTTTAGTATCCTTAGGATCGACAAAACCTTCTGGTTGTATCACATACAACCTTTCCTCATAGAAACCGCCAAGGAAACTTTGTTTTGACATCCATCTTCCAGATTTCGTAATTGAAAATGTGGCAACTGCTAATATAGTTCCAATAGACTTTAGCATCACTATGAGTGAGAAAGCCTCATCAAAGTGAACTCCTTGAACTTGTTGGAAACTTCTTTGCGACAAGTCGAGCTTCATAAATGGTGACATTACCATCAGCGTCTGTCTTCTTCTTAATGATCCATTTATTATTAATGGATTGCCAATCATCGAGCAAGTCCACCAAAGTCCATACTTTGTTCTCATACATGAATCCTATCTCAGATTTCATGGCTCCTAGCCATTTGTTGGAATCTGGGCCCATAATCACTTCTCCATGGCTTGTAGGTTCACCGTTGTCCAACAACATGACCACTAAAACAGGGTTACCGTCCCACTCAGAAGTTGTACGTACCCTTGTCGACCAACGAGGTACGACAATAACTTGATCCAAAGCTTCATGATCATCATCATTAGCTTACTCTTCAACTAATGTAGGTGCCACAGAAACATCTTTCTATGTTGTGCTACTCTCTGCTTGAAGTAAAGGTTCAACAACCTCATCAAGTTCTATCTTCCTCCCACTCAATTCTTTTGAGATAAAACTATTTCTCAAGAAAGGATCCGTTCTTAGCGACAAACACTTTGCCCTCTGATACGTCTTCGTCGTATCTATAATTTTTGGCAACTTTTTTACTATTTTTGGGACTAACATATTGATCCAGTGCCCAGTGCCAGTTCCTGTTTGTTGCATGTTTTTTGTTTTGCAGTAAATCCATATCAAACGGATTCCAAATGGGACAAAAACTGATGGAGATTTTTTTGGAATATATGTGATTTTTTGGAAGAAGAATCAATGCGAGACGATGCCCGAGGGGGCCACGAGGCAGGGGCGCGCCCTGGGCCCTCGTGGCCGCCCTGTAAGGCGGTTGATGCGCTTCTTTCGCCGCAAGAAAGCTAATATCCGGAGAGAGATCGTGTTAAAATTTCAGCCCAATCGGTGTTACAGATCTCCGGGAATATAAGAAACGGTGAAAGGGCAGAATCTGAGAACGCAGAAACAGAGAGAGAGAGAGAGAGAGAGAGAGAGAGAGAGAGAGAGAGAGAGAGAGAGAGAGAGAGATCCAATCTCGGAGGGACTCTCGCCCCTCCCACACCATGGAGACCATGGACCAGAGGGGAAACCCTTCTCCCATCTAGGGTGAAGGCCAAGGAAGAAGAAGAAGAAGGGGGGCTCTCTCCCCCTCTCTCTCGGTGGCGCCGGAACGCCGCTGGGGCCATCATCGTGTGACGGCGATCTACACCAACACCTCTGTCATCTTCACCAACATCTTCATCACCTTCCCCCATCTATCTACAGTGGTCCACTCTCCTGCAACTCGATGTACCCTCTACTTGAACATGGTGCTTTATGCTTCATATTATTATCCAATGATGTGTTGCCATCCTATGATGTCTGAGTAGATTTTCGTTGTCCTATCGGTGGTAGATGAATTGCTATGATTGATTTAATTTGCTTGTGGTTATGTTGCTGTCCTTTGGTGCCCATCATATGAGCGCGCACGTGGATCACACCATAGGGTTAGTTGTATGTTGATAAGAGTATGTATTGGAGGGCAAGAGTGACAGAAGCTTCAACCTAGCATAGAAATTGATGCATACGGGATTGAAGGGGGACCAATATATCTTAATGCTATGGTTGGGTTTTACCTTAATGAATGTTAGTAGTTTCGGATGCTTGCTAATAGTTCCAATCATAAGTGCATAGAATTCAAAGTCAGGGATGACATATTAGCAGTGGGCTCTCCCAAATAAAACCTACTATCGGTCTAGTAACGTAGTCAATTGCTTAGGGACAATTTCGCAACTCCTACCACCACTTTTTCACACTCGCTATACTAACTTTATTGCTTATTTATCTAAACAGCCCCTACCTTTTATTTACATGCTCTTTATTATCTTGCAAACCTATCCAAAATCACCTACAAAGTACTTCTAGTTTCATACTTGTTCTAGGTAAAGCAAACGTTAAGCGTGCGTAGAGTTGTATTGGTGGTCTATTGAACATGAGGGAATATTTGTTCTGCCTTTAGCTCCTCGTTGGGTTCGACACTCTTACTTATCGAAAGAGGCTACAATTGATCCCCTATACTTGTGGGTTATTAAGACCTTTTTTTGGCACCGTTGCCGGGGAGTTACAGCGTGGGGTGAATATTCTCGTGTGTGCTTGTTTGCTTTATCACTAAGTAATTTTTATTTTCTGTTCTTAGTTGTTCTCTATCTTTAGTTATGGATATTGAGCATGAAATACCTAAAAAATTAGGTGTACCTGCTACTCATGGAGATGGGGAACCTCCTAAAACCCTCGATGCTGGTTATGTGAAAAATATTATGTAATACTTTGATAATCCTGGGAAAACCCCATTCAATTATGTAATGTGAGACACGTTGGATCAACGTGAATACTTTACGGATTATCGCTTGATTTAAAAAGGGAAACTATTATGGGATCAAATTCATATGTTGCATTGGTATGCTTGGGAACTATGCTTGAGATATGATTATACTTGTGGCTCTAGGATGAAGGCTCCACACCTTCCCTTTTCATGCAAATTTAATGATGATAAAACCTTTGCTTCGTATGCTAATGGTATATATGATTACTATGATGTGGAACAAATAGAAGAATTTGTTGCTTTTATGGGTGCTTATGAAATTGAATCTTTGTTTAAAGAGTGTGAAAATTTTGATGATTCATTTTATAGACCTGAAAATTTAGCTATACTTAAATATTGCTATGACAATTATGAATTCAATTCCGATATTGATGATTTTATTGAGAGAGTCTCCACTGTCCAGGAAGAGACTAATATTTTGCAGGAGTCTATGGAAGAAGAAACTAATGGCATTGTGAGCTCATTGGATGAAAAAGATGAGGAGGAGAGCGAAGAACAAAAGCAGGAAGAGCGGATTGATCACCCATGCCCACCTTCTAATGAGAGTAACTCTTCAACTCATACATTGTTTAATTTCCCTTCGTTCTTAACGAAGGATGATTGCTATGATGACTGTTATGATCCCGTTGATTCTCTTGAAATATCCCTTTTTGATGATGCTTGCTATGCTTGTGGCCAAGATGCCAATATGAATTATGCTTATGGAGATGAACTTGCTATATTTCCTTATGTTAAACATGAAATTGTTGCTATTGCACCCACGCATGATAGTCTTATTATCTTTTTGAATTCTCCCAACTACACTATATCAGATAAGTTTAGCCTTATTAAGGATTGTATTGATGGGTTGCATTTTACTATTACACATAATGATTTTGATAGATATAATATGCATATGCTTGCTGCTCCTACTTGCAATTATTATGAGAGAGGAACTACATCTCCGCCTCTTTATGTTTCCAACACGAAAAAATTGTAAGAAGTTGTTTATACTATGCATTGGCCTTTACTATGTGTGCATGAATTGTTCTTTTATGACATGCCTATGCATAGGAAGAGAGTTAGACTTCGTTGTTGCATGATATATGTTACCTTGTGCTCACTACTAAATCACAAATCATTGTTAATTAAAATTGGCTTTGATATACCTTGGGATCCGGGTGGATCCGCTACTTGAGCACTACATGCCTAGCTTAATGGCTTTAAAGAAAGCGCTGCCACAGAGACAACCCGGAAGTTTTGGAGAGTCATTTATTTCTGTTGTGTGCTTTTATAAAGTTTAAAAATAAAAATAATGTGCCAAGGTTTGCCTTTAGGATGTTTTAGATTACTTGTTGGTTTGTACGGTGCAGGACAGAAACTTTGGATGTAGTGCGCGATTTTACATTTTTTACTGGAATTTCAATCTGTTCTGAAACTTTTTGTACTCTCTTTACATACAGATTGTTTATTTTTCCTAATTTTGGTAGAATTGTTGGAGTACCAGAGGTATGGTGAATGTTCAGATTATGATAGACTGTTCTGTTTTAGACAGATTCTGTTTTTGATGCATAGTTTGCTTGTGTTGATGAAACTATCGATTTATATCAGTGGATTAAGCCATGGAAAAGTTATATTACAGTAGCTATAATGCAAAAAAAATATGAATTGGTTTGCAACAGTACTTAGAGTAGTAATTTGCTTTATTATACTAACGGATCTTACCGAGCTTTCTGTTGAGTTTTGTGTGCGTCTAAGCTTGGGGATCATATCGATATAAGCTTTATTATATCGATATGTTTCAGGATTCGTTTCGTTCATGCGTCTTGGAGCGTCTTTTGCATTTAGTTTTCACTTTTGTTTTATGCACCATGCTGGTATGAGATAGTCCTTGGTTGATTTATAGAATGCTCATTGCACTTCACTTATATCTTTTGAGTATGGCTTTATAGAATGCTTCATGTGCTTCGCTTATATCATTTGAAGTTTGGATTGCCTGTTTCTATTCACATCGAAAACCGCCATTTGTAATGCTCTTTTGCTTCACTTATATTAGTTAGAGCGCGGGTATATATTTTGTAGAAAGAATTAAACTCTCTTGCTTCACTTATATCTATTTAGAGAGATGACAAGAATTGGTCATTCACATGGTTAGTCATAAAATCCTACATAAAACTTGTAGATCACTGAATATGATATGTTTGATTCCTTGTGAGGGAGTCCTGGATTAGGGGGTGTCCGGATGGCCAGACTATACCTTCGGCCGGACTCCTGGACTATGAAGATACAAGATTGAAGACTTCGTCCCGTGTCCGGAAGGGACTTTCCTTGGTGTGGAAGGCAAGCTTGGCGATACGGATATGTAGATCTCCTACCATTGTAACCGACTCTGTGTAACTCTAGCCCTCTCCGGTGTCTATATAAACCGGAGGGTTTTAGTCCATAGGACGAACAACAATCATACCATAGGCTAGCTTCTAGGGTTTAGCCTCTCTGATCTCGTGGTAGATCTACTCTTGTACTACCCATATCATCAATATCAATCAAGCAGGACGTAGGGTTTTACCTCCATCAAGAGGGCCCGAACCTGGGTAAAACATCGTGTCCCCTGCCTCCTGTTACCATCCGGCCTAGACGCACAGTTCGGGACCCCCTACCCGAGATCCGCCGGTTTTGACACCGACATTGGTGCTTTCATTAAGAGTTCCTCTGTGTCGTCACTTTTAGGCCCGATGGCTTCTCCGATCATCAACAGCGATGCGATCCAGGGTGAGACTTTTCTCCCCGGACAGATCTTCGTATTCGGCGGCTTTGCACTGCGGGCCAATTCGCTTGGTCATCTGGAGCAGATCGAAAGCTACGCCCCTGGCCATCAGGTCAGATTTGGAAGTTTGAACTACACGGCCGACATCCGCGGAGACTTGATCTTCGACGGATTCGAGCCACAGCCGAGCGCGCCGCACTGTCACGATGGGCATGATCTAGCTCTGCCACCGAACAGTGCCCTGGAGGCCGCACCTGTGTCCGCTCCGACCCCTAGCTCGGAGCCGATCACACCAATCGAGGATGGGTGGTTAGACACCGCCTTGGGGGCTGCAATCTCTACGGCGATCGAGCCGAACACCAGCCCTATTCTCTGCGAAGCCCGTGACTCCAAGGAGCCGGACTCCTCTCCAGACTCCGAGCCCTCCGCGCCCCTACCGATCGAACCCGATTGGGCGCCGATCATGGAGTTCACCGCCGCGGACATCTTTCAGCACTCGCCCTTCGGCGATATTCTGAATTCACTAAAGTCTCTCTCTTTATCAGGAGAGCCCTGGCCGGACTATGGTCAGCAAGGTTGGGATGCGGATGATGAATAAATTCAAAGCGCACCAACCACCCACTTCGTAGCCACTGTCGATGATTTAACCGACATGCTCGACTTCGACTCCGAAGACATCGACGGTATGGACGCCGATGCAGGAGACGATCAAGAACCAGCGCCTATAGGGCACTGGAAAGCCACCTCGTCATATGATATATACATGGTGGACACCCCAAAAGAAGGCAATGGCGATGGAACAGCGGAGGATGACCCCTCCAAGAAGCAGCCTAAGCGCCGGCGTCAGCGGCGCCGCTCTAAATCCCGCCAAAGCAAAAACGGTGATTCCGGCACGGGAGATAATAACACCCCGGACAGTGCCGAAGACAACCACCTCCAGCAAGATTCAGCACAGGAGGATGGAGAAGCCAGCCCTCATGAGAGAGCGGCAGACAGAGAGGTCGAGGACGATAATTATATGCCTCCCTCCGAAGACGAGGCAAGCCTCGACGACGACGAATTTGTCGTGCCGGAGGATCCCGTCGAACAAGAGCGTTTCAAACGCAGGCTTATGGCCACGGCGAGCAGCCTCAAGAAAAAACAGCAACAGCTTAGAGCTGATCAAGATTTGCTAGCCGACAGATGGACTGAAGTCCTTGCGGCCGAAGAGTATGAACTCGAACGCCCCTCCAAGAGCTACCCAAAGCGCAGGTTGCTACCCCAATTAGAGGAGGAAGCACCTAAACCTACATCACCAGCGCATGATGCGGCCGACCGGCCACCCCGTGGCCGCGACAGAGAGGCCTCTCGGCCCTCCACTCAAGCCGCACCCCGGCGCCGCTCAAAAAATACCAAGGCATGGGAAAATGCGCCAGACCTGCGAGATATATTGGAGGACAAGGCAAGGCAAACAAGATCGATCTACGGATCACGTGGGCGCCCCACGGCACGAGACGGTACTCGTCACGCCGGATACAGTAAATCCGGCCGGGCCGAACACAGTAGACAAAGCTCGTTTGAGCTGCGTCGTGATATAGCCCAATACAGAGGCGCCGCACACCCACTATGCTTCACAGATGAAGTAATGGATCATCAAATCCCCGAGGGTTTCAAACCCGTGAACATCGAATCATACGATGGCACAACAGATCCTGCGGTATGGATCGAGGACTATCTCCTTCATATCCACATGGCCCGCGGTGATGACCTACACGCCATCAAATACCTCCCACTCAAGCTTAAAGGACCAGCTCGGCATTGGCTTAACAGCTTGCCAGCAGAATCAATTGGTTGTTGGGAGGACCTGGAAGCCGCATTCCTCGACAATTTCCAGGGCACTTATGTGCGACCACCAGACGCCGATGACCTTAGCCACATAATTCAGCAGCCAGAGGAATCGGCCAGACAATTCTGGACACGGTTCCTAACCAAGAAAAATCAAATCGTCGACTGTCCGGACGCAGAGGCCCTAGCAGCCTTCAAGCATAACATCCGCGACGAGTGGCTTGCACGGCACCTAGGACAGGAAAAGCCGAAATCTATGGCAGCCCTCACGACACTTATGACCCGCTTTTGCGCGGGAGAAGACAGCTGGCTAGCTCGCAGCAATAACATGACCAAGAGCCCTGGTAATTCGGATACCAAGGACAGCAGTGGCAGGTCGCGTCGCAACAAGCAAAAGCGCCGCATTAACGGCGACAATGCTGAGGATACGGCAGTTAATGCCGGATTCAGAGGCTCTAAACCCGGTCAGCGGAAAAAGCCATTCAAAAGAAATACTCCGGGCCCGTCCAGTTTGGACCGAATACTCGACCGCTCATGCCAGATACATGGCACCCCCGAAAAACCAGCCAATCACACCAACAGGGATTGTTGGGTGTTCAAGCAGGCAGGCAAGTTAAATGCCGAAAGCAGAGACAAGGGGCTGCATAGCGATGACGAGGAGGAGCCCCGGCCGCCGAACAACAGTGGACAGAAAGGTTTTCCCCCACAAGTGCGGACGGTGAACATGATATACGCAACCCACGTCCCCAAGAGGGAGCGGAAGCGTGCGCTAAGGGACGTATACGCGATGGAGCCAGTCGCCCCAAAGTTCAACCCATGGTCTTCCTGCCCGATCACTTTTGATCGAAGGGACCACCCCACTAGCATCCGTCATGGCGGATTCGCCGCATTGGTTCTAGACCCAATTATTGACGGATTTCACCTCACTAGAGTCCTTATGGACGGCGGCAGCAGCCTGAACCTGCTTTACCAGGATACAGTGCGGAAAATGGGCATCGATCCCTCGAGGATTAAACCCACTAAAACGACCTTTAAAGGCGTCATACCAGGTGTAGAGGCCAACTGTACAGGCTCAGTTACACTTGAAGTGGTCTTCGGATCTCTGGATAATTTCCGAAGCGAGGAGTTAATCTTCGACATAGTCCCGTTCCGTAGTGGCTATCACGTACTGCTCGGGCGAACCGCATTTGCTAAGTTCAATGCGGTGCCGCACTATGCATACCTCAAGCTCAAGATGCCAGGCCCTCGAGGAGTCATCACGGTTAATGGAAACACCGAGCGCTCTCTCCGAACAGAGGAGCATACGGCGGCTATCGCAGCGGAAGTACAAAGCAGCCTCTCAAGGCAATTCTCCAGTCCGGCCATTAAACGTCTGGACACCGTCAAGCGCGCCCGAAGTAACCTACAACAAGACCACCTGGCACATTCCAAGCAAGCGTAGCAATGAGGCCCCAACCCCAGCCCTCGCGAACCTGCGAAACCAGTGTTGCTCGTACATAACTACGCTCTGGAAATACCATGGGCACAGGGGGAGGGGCACCATCACGGCACGCCTGAATCGCGGCTTAAACCGCACTTGGGGCTGCCGATTTCTTAATTTCTCTTATTTTCAGGACTCCATTCTTCGGAAGGCTTTTCCGGCAGTACAATTGCCTCACAAACAATACAACCAGGGAAGCAGAAAGCTATGCCGCACTATGGAACTCTAAGGTGGTCTCTATGACGAGTAGTATACCTGTTTTACATACCATTCTGCAGCTCGCCCCTGGAAAGGACATGTTAAATAGTCCCATTTTTTGCTTATCGCACTGTTTGTATCGTTCTGCTTTGATCGCAGCTTTTTTAAATAAACAATGCATAGCTTCCGTCTATTATTGCATTACTCTTTTTTACTAATATATGTTCACTAATGACATGTTGCACCCGTACACTTTGGTACGGCCAATACGCCAGGGGCTTAAGTACCCCACAATACGATGTGATAAGTCCGAACACTTTCACAAGTGCGGCACCCGAACTTATAGCATTATATGCATCGGCTCCGAATCATGTCTTGGCTCAATAGTTGGGTTTGCCCGGCTCCTATGTTTTGGTACCTTACGTTCCGTTATATCGGCTAAGGTAGCACTAGGAGAAGTACTGCGATTGTACCCCAGTTGAGCTGGGCTAAGCACCTCGGTAGAGAAAGCTAAAACTGACCGTCATGATGAGGCGAGAGCTGGTCGCTGTTCGAGAGGTTTTCGAGTCCGTAAAGACTTATGCCGCTTAGAGCGAGGAGTCGGCTTTGTCCGGCCTAGGCGTGGATAGCGCCCCGAACTCGGTCTTCCGAACACTAGGGGCTTCGCCAAATTTAAAATTATAGAATTCTATGGCTAAGTGAGAGTGTTCAAGCATTATAGTCCGATTGCCTTGTTCGTTGTGTTGAGCGCCTCCCTCGAAGGACCCAAGAATGGGAAAAAGAGCGCTCATGTTTATCCTGAACACCCCAGCACTCGTGGCATGGGGGCAGAAGCCGATGACTTGCCATCTCTCAAATTTGATAAGCGGCCGCACAGAAGGTAATATTTTAAATTCAAAAGCGTTGCTTAGCGCATATGAACAAGTTTTCAGCGTACAGGATCACAAATGCGAGGTTACTCAAAAATTACATCTTTGGAGCATTCATCCGCTATAAGGCGGGCACCCTTCAGGACGCCCTCATAATACGCTTCTGGGACACGATGCTCCTTGCCCGGCGGCGGCCCGTCCTTCACCAGCTTCTCCGTATCCATCTTGCCCCAGTGCACTTTCGCACGGGCAAGCGCCCTACGGGCACCTTCGATGCAGACGGAGCGCTTGATTACTTCAAGTCGTGGACAGGCATCCACCAGCCGCCTCACCAGCCCGAAGTAGCTCCCAGGCAGAGCCTCTCCAGGCCAAAGCCGAACTATGAGGCCCTTTATGGCCTGTTCGGTCACCTTGTGGAGCTCGACCATTTGCTTCAGCTGGTCGCTCAAAGGCACCAAGTGTCCGGCCTCAGCATACTGAGACCAGAACACCTTCTCCGTCGAGCTCCCCTCCTCGGCTCGGTAGTAGGCGGCGGCATCAGACGCACTATGGGGCAAATCTGCGAATGCTCCTGGAGAGCTCTAGACTCGGGTAAGTGACAAGTAATTCACTTTCACGTGCTTGCTTTGCATAATGAATGCCTTACCCGTGGCTATCTTCTTCATATCTCCAATTTCTTAGAGGGCTTTCTGGGCTTCGGCCTTGGCAGACTTCGCACTTTCGAGGGCTGCCGCAAGCTCGGACGCTTGCGTCTTCGAGTCAAGCTCCAAACTCTCGTGTTTTTTCATGAGAGCCTGGAGCTCTTTCTGCACCTCCTCCACCCGCGCCTCCTGCTTTCCTCTCTCTGTACGCTCCGTCGCCGCTCTGTTTTCAGCCTCGGACAGCGCTTTCTTAAGGGTTGCCACCTCGGTCGTGGCCCCTATAATTGCACGTTGATCCTGTCATTTTTTGCAACCACATCTTCCCTATATACTTGCGCAAGGTATTACTTACCTTCCTTCTCCTCGAGTTGCCTCTTGGCATGGCCGAGCTCGTTCTCGGACCGCGCGAGGTTTTACTTCAGCGTATCCACCTCCGCAGCCAGTGCGGTGGAGGCCAGCAACGAAGCCTGCATACGGATATTGACTTGATTATGTTAGACCCCTGGGATTGTTATTAGATCCTCTATTCGGCTTTTCTTTCCGAACACCGAACAGAGCATCAGAGGCTACTGTCTATGCGGTAATATTTTTACATATTCTTTACTTACCTCAAAGCCTGTTAGAAGGCTGGCACAAGCTCCAGTCAGTCTACTCTTGGCGGACTGAACCTTCTGGATCACCGCACTCATGATAGTGCGGTGCTCCTCGTCGATGGAGGCGCCGTTAAGCACCTCCAGCAAATTGTCTGGTGCCTCCGGTTGAACGGAGGCCACCGGCTCGGTAGGCTTGCTCCTCTTGGAAGGAGGTTGCCTACCGGAGTCCGGAACCATCAAAGGTTCCGGCGCGGTGTCCGGCTCAAGGCCGGACTCGGAGCCCTTGGGGGTTTTATCCCCTTTGCGCCTGGAGTCCGGGAGGTCGCCTTGCGGCGCCTCCAGGACCACCTCCTCCTGGCTTGGAACCTGTTGGGACAGCACCTCGGCGTCGTCCGTAGGGTGGGGGGAGGTAGCCGTCGGAAGCGAGTTCACATCCGACGAATCCAGGGAACCGCTCGACGACACGTCGAGCCGGTCTTTGGGTGGACTGCATAAACATGTTCGACATAAGGAAAAGCTGTGCACTGGAGGAATACTATGAATCACTCTGGTATCCGGATACTTACGATTTCGCCAGGGCATGGCCCTGAGCAGCCACTCCTCTTCGCCATCGTCGGCGTTGGTGGAGCAGTCCGGAGGAAGGGTTTTCCCCTTCTTGGACCCTTCGGCCTCCCCAGTTGGGGCGACCTTCCTTTTCTTCCCTCCCCCCTGTGGGAGGGGGAGAGGTCTCTTCTTCCTCCTACTCGTCTTCATGGGAGGAGTGCGCCTTGGAGTCGTCGGATGATGAATCCGACAGCCCCTGGCACCGGGCACTCTTTCGAGTACCCGTGGCCTTCTTCTTGGCCTTCTTCTCTGGCACCACATAGAGTGCCGGAACCAGCAGCTTCGCCAAGCGAGCGTCCGCTGGGTCTTTGGGCAAAGGAGCCGGACAGTTGATCTGTCCTGACGTCTCCTGCCAATCCTGTCAAAGGTAAGGGAGCTTAGATCCCGCATGTAGTCAAACTATGAAAAACTAATACTCTATAAAAGGTAAAAACAGCCTACCGCACGAGCGCGACGCTGCGTGCTGAATCCGCGATCCTCGGTAGCGGATGTGGGGGCCTCGGCGCCCTTGAAAAGCACCTTCCAGGCATCTTCGTACGTCGTGTCGAAGAGCCTGCTCAGAGTTCGGTGTTGCACCGGGTCGAACTCCCACAGGTTGAAAGCCCGTCATTGACACGGGAGGATCCGATGGATGAGCATAACCTGGACTACATTGACAAGTTTGAGCTTCTTGTCCACCAGGGTTTGGACACATGTTTGGAGTCCAGTCAGCTCTCCTTCTTTACCCCACGACAGGCCCGTGTCTTTCCAGGAGGTGAGCCGCGTAGGGGGTCCGGATCAGAACTCGGGGGCTGCGACCCATTCAGGGTCGCGCGGCTCGGTGATGTAAAACCACCCCAATTGCCACCCCTTTAGGGACTCCACGAAGGAGCCCTCGAGCCATAGGACGTTGGGCATCTTGCCCACCATGGCGCCTCTGCACTCTGCCTGGGTGCCGCGCACCACCTTCGGCTTGACATTGAAAGTCTTGAGCCATAGGCCGAAATGGGGGCGGATGCAGAAGAAAGCCTCGCACACGACGATAAACGCCGAGGTATTGAGGACAAAGTTCAGGGCCAGATCGTGCAAATCCAGGCCATAGTAGAACATGAGCCCCCGAACAAATGGGTGGAGAGGGAAGCCCAGTCCACGGAGGAAATGGGGGAGGAACACCACCCTCTCATGGGGCCTAGGGGTGGGGATGAGCTACCCCTCTTCGGGAAGCCGGTGCGCAATGTCGTTAAACAAGTATCCGGCCTTCCTCAGTTTTTTGATGTGTCCCTCCGTGATGGAGGAGACCATCCACTTGCCTCCCGCTCCGGACATGGCTGGAGAAGGCTGAGGTGGGGTGTGCGGGCTTGGGCGCTGGAGCTCCAGTGCGCGAAAATGGATAGGCAAAGGAGGAAGAAGGCGCGGATGAAAAGGTGGATCCTTATCCCCTTATGTGGGTGGACGCGACTATGCGTCCCCACTAGCCTAGTAAAACTCGCTTATCTCCCAAGCGCCGTAATCAATGGCGAGGTTGGGATACCCACACCCGTATTGATGAGAATCCCGGAATAAAGGGACACGATCTCTGCTTTGACAAGACGTGCCAAGGAAACCGCCTCGCTAAACGCGCTGAGGTGGGACAGTAAAACGATTCGAATAAAGACTTGGTCGTAGTGTGATGTCACGCTACGGAATACGTCAGCAGATTAGATTTGTGTAAATATTATTCTCTCTATGGCAATATGCGGAAACTTATTTTGCTGAGCCGGACACTACCTTTGTGTTCAAAATCTTCTATGAAGTACTTGGAGGAGGAACCCGCCTTGCAATGCCGAAGACAATCTGCGCGCCGGACTCGTCGTCATTGAAGCCTGGTTCAGGGGCTACTAAGGGAGTGTCCTGGATTAGGGGGTGTCCGGATAGCCGGACTATACCTTCAGCCGGACTCCTGGACTATGAAGATACAAGATTGAAGACTTCGTCCCGTGTCCGGAAGGGACTTTCCGTGGCGTGGAATGCAAGCTTGGCGATACGGATATGTAGATCTCCTACCATTGTAACCAACTCTGTGTAACCCTAGCCCTCTCCGTTGTCTATATAAACCGGAGGGTTTTAGTCCATAGGACGAACAACAATCATACCATAGGCTAGGTTCTAGTGTTTAGCCTCTCTGATCTCATGGTAGATCTACTCTTGTACTACCCATATCATCAATATCAATCAAGCAGGACGTAGGGTTTTACCTCCATCAAGAGGGCCCGAACCTGGGTAAAACATCATGTCCCCTGCCTCCTGTTACCATCCGGCCTAGACGCACAGTTCGGGACCCCCTACCCGAGATCCGCCGGTTTTGACACTGACACCTTGCAATAGTTTTGAGATATAAAGATGGTGATATTAGAGTCATGCTAGTGGGTAGTTGTGGATTGTAGAAATACTTGTGTTTAAGTTTGTGATTCCCGTAGCATGCACATATGGTGAACCGTTATGTGATGAAGTCGGAGCATGATTTATTTATTGATGGTCTTCCTTATGAGTGGCGGTCGGGGACGAGCGATGGTCTTTTCCTACCAATATATCCCCCTAGGAGCATGCATGTAGTACTTTGTTTCGATGACTTAATAGATTTTTGCAATAAGTATGTGAGTACTTTATGACTAATGTTGAGTCCATGGATTATACGCACTCTCACCCTTCCATCATTGCTAGCCTCTTCGGTACCGTGCATTGCCCTTTCTCACCTCGAGAGTTGGTGCAAACTTCGCCGGTGCATCCAAACCCCGTGATACGATACGCTCTATCACACATAAGCCTCCTTATATCTTCCTCAAAACAGCCACCGTACCTACCTATCATGGCATTTCCATAGCCATTCCGAGATATATTGCCATGCAACTTCCATCATCATCATATACATGACTTGAGCATTCATTGTCATATTGCTTTGCATGATCGTAAGATAGCTAGCATGATGTTTTTAGCTTGTCTGTTTTTTGATGTCATTGCTACGCTAGATCATTGGACATCCCGGTACACCACCGGAGGCATTCATATAGAGTCATATTTTGTATCGAGTTGTAATATTGAGTTGTGAGTAAATAAAAGTGTGATGATCATCATTATTAGAGCATTGTCCCATGTGGGTAAGGATGATGGAAGCTATGATTCCCTCACAAGTTGGGATGAGTCTCCGAACTTTACAACAAAAAAAAGAGGCCAAAGAAGCCCAAAAAAATAATAAAAGAGGCCAAAGAAGCCCCAAAAAAGAGAAAAAAGTGAAAAAAAAAATAAAAAATGAGAGAAAAGAGAGAAGGGACAATGTTACTATCCTTTTACCACACTCGTGCTTCAGAATAGCACCATGTTCTTCATATAGAGAGTCTCTTGAGTTATCACTTTCATATCCTAGTGGGAATTTTCATTATAGAACTTGGCTTGTATATTCCGATGATGGGCTTCCTCAAATGCTCGAGGTCTTCATGAGCAAGCAAGTTGGATGCACACCGACTTAGTTTCCAGTTTGAGCTTTCATACACTTATAGCTCTTAGTGCATCCGTTGCATGGCAATCCCTACTCCTCACATTGACATCAATTGATGGGCATCTCCATAGCCCGTTGATTAGCCGCGTTGATGTGAGACTTTCTCCCTTTTTGTCTTCTCCACATAACCTCCACCATCATATTCTATTCCACCTATAGTGCTATATCCATGGCTCACACTCATGTATTGCGTGAAAGTTGAAAAGGTATGAGAACATCAAAAGTATGAAATAATTGCTTGGCTTGTCATCGGGGTTGTGCATGATTTGAATATTTTATGTGGTGAAGATGGAGCATAGCCAGACTATATGCTTTTGTAAGGATAACTTTCTTTGGCCATGATATTTGAAAATACATGATTTCTTTATTAGTATGCTTGAAGTATTATTATCTTAATGTCAAATGATAGACTATTGCTTTGAATCACTCGTGTTTTAATATTCATGCCATGATTAGATTACATGATCAAGATTATGCTAGGTAGCATTCCACATGAAAAATTATCTTTTTTTATCATTTACCTACTCGAGGACGAGCAGGAATTAAGCTTGGGGATGTTGATACGTCTCTGTTGTATCTATAATTTTGATTGTTCCATGCCAATATTCTACAACTTTCATATAATTTTGGCAACTTTTTATACTATTTTTGGGACTAACATATTGATCCAGTGCCCTGTGTCAGTTCCTGTTTGTTGCATGTTTTTTGTTTTGTAGTAAATCCATATCAAACGGAGTCCAAACGGGATAAAAAGTGATGGAGATTTTTTGGAATATATGTGATTTTTGGGAAGAAGAATCAACGCGAGACGATGCCCGAGGGGGCCACAAGGCAGGGGGCGCGCCCCAGGGCGTCAGGCGCGCCCTGGGCCCTCGCGGCCACCCTGTAAGGCGGTTGATGCCCTTCTTTATCAGCAAGAAAGCTAATATCCGGATATAGATTGTGTTAAAATTTCAGCCCAATTGGAGTTACGGATCTCCGGGAATATAAGAAACGGTGAAAGGGCAGAATATGAGAACGTAGAGAGAGAGAGAGAGAGAGAGATCCAATCTCGGAGGGACTCTCGCCCCTCCCACGCCATGGAGACCATGGACCAGAGGGGAAACCCTTCTCCCATCTAGGGAGAAGGCGAAGGAATTAGAAGAAGGGGGGCTCTCTCCCCCTCTCTCCCGGTGGCGCCGGAACGCTGCTGGGGCCATCATCGTGTGACGGCGATCTACACCAACACCTCCGTCATCTTCACCAACATCTTCATCACCTTCCCACATCTATCTACAGCGGTCCACTCTCCGGCAACTCGTTGTACCCTCTACTTGAACATGGTGCTTTATGCTTCATATTATTATCCAATGATGTGTTGCCATCCTATGATGTCTGAGTAGTTTTTCATTGTCCTATCGGTGGTTGATGAATTGCTATGACTAATTTAATTTGCTTGTGGTTATGTTGCTGTCCTTTGGTGCCCATTATACGAGCGTGCGCATGGATCACACCATAGGGTTGTATGTTGATAAGACTATGTATTGGAGGGCAAGAGTGACAGAAGCTTCAACCTAGCATAGAAATTGATGCATACGGGATTCAAGTGGGACCAATGCTATGGTTGGGTTTTACGTTAATGAACGTTAGTGGTTGCGGATGCTTGCTAATAGTTCCAATGATAAGTGCATAGAATTCCAAGTTAGGGATGACATGCTAGCAGTGGCCTCTCCCACATAAAACTTGCCATCGGTCTAGTAACGTAGTCAATTGCTTAGGGACAATTTCGCAACTTCTACCACCACTTTTCCACACTCGCTATACTAACTTTATTGCATCTTTATCTAAATAGCCCCTACCTTTTATTTATGTGCTCTTTATTATCTTGCAAACCTATCCAAAATCACCTACAAAGTACTTCTAGTTTCATACTTGTTCTAGGTAAAGCAAACGTTAAGCGTGCGTAGAGTTTTATCAATGCTCGATAGAACTTGAGGGAATATTTGTTCTGCCTTTAGCTCCTCGTTTGGTTCAACACTCTTACTTATCAAAAGAGGCTACAATTGATCCCCTATACTTGTGGGTTATCACCCTCGGATATAAGATAGAAGGTATACCCAATCGTCTTTTTTCGGTATCCTATGAAGACGCTTTTGTCCACTTTGGGTTCGAGCTTTTCCGGCTGAAGCCTTTTGACATAAGCATCGCAGCCCCAAACCTTAAGAAATGACAACTTAGGTTTCTTGCCAAATCACAGTTCATACAGTGTCGTCTCCGTGGACTTGTATGGAGCCCTATTTAAAGTGAATGTAGTTGTCTCTAATCCATAACCCCAAAACGAGAGTGGCAGATCGGTAAGGGACATCATAGAACACACCATATCCAATAAGGTACGATTACGACATTCGGACACACCATTACACTGCGGTGTTTCAGGTGGCGTTGCTGTGAAACAATTCCACATTGTCTTAAGTGATTGCCAAACTCATAACTCAGATATTCTCTCCCTTGATCAGATCGTAGGAATTTAATCTTCTTGTTACGATGATTCTCAACTGCACTATGAAATTGCTTGAACTTTTCTAACATTCCAGACTTATGCTTTATTAAGTAAATATACCCATATCTACTCAAATCATGGGAGAAGGTGAGGAAATAACGATATCCACCGCACGCGTCAACACTCATCGGACCAGACACATTAGTATGTATGATTTCCAACAAGTCACATGCCCATTCCATTGTACCGGAAAATAGGGTTTTTTGTCATCTTGCCCATGAGGCATGGTTCGCATGTGTCAAGTGATTCAAAATCAAGTGACTCCAAAATTCCATCAGTATGAAGTTTCTTCATGCGCTTTACACCAATGTGAGTTAAGCAGAACTGCCACAAGAAAGTGGTACTATCATTATCAACTCTGCATCTTTTTGGCATCAATGTTATGAATACTAGATGATGCCCTGGGCGTTGCGGTGGGACCTAATGCAATATATTTCAATGAGACTTGTGTATAAATATCAATATTTGGATTAATAATATATAGCATTCATCACATTATATAATAGATATACATTATCAGCAAAAATGCAAATTTTAAAGAAAAATATGCAGACAAATAATAAAACAATAGGGATAACAGAAAATATAATAGTTTGAAAGTCTAACATAAATAGAAATATTTTACAAGATAATACACAGAGAGAAAATCAGAGGAAGGTAGTGATAAAGTAAGAAGCTCACCACCTATACAAATAAACTAAAGGGAATTTCAGTACATGTAAACTAAATGCTTAGTCTATTATATTATGTCTTAAAAAAGTCATAGATACATGGAGAAGATTTAATTACCACCTCTGTTTTTATTTTACCAATGGTTTAGGCACATTGGATTTGAACTGAGATCTGCCAAAAATGATATATCCCGTTGCAATGACAATTACGCTGAGACATGAAAAAAATGGAATCAATTCAACCCATAAGTGCAGATTCTATGAAAAGTGGAAGAGCATAATTTTCTTATTGGATTTCAAGCGAGACCATATAAAAAATTGTTTATGACAATTGAGCTGCAACAATAGTTGAAAATCTGAACCAAATAATCTTCTACTATGATCAATTCAATTTTGATTTCAGTGCTTCGAGAGATTAAAACAATATGAAAATCTTAACTTGGTCAGTGCATACATAGGCCTCCATGGGATAACTTTGAAAAATCACTGTGCGCCATGTGTTTCTGAAGAGAGCTTTTCCTATTACTAATTGATTAGTGACCTCATGACGGTAAGTAGGCGAAAATTGGATCAGGTACCATGGCCTTATTGGCAACAATGATGAGGTCGTCTTTGCCTCCGCCTCGGCCTCTACCAGGTACTAGCCGGATGTCATCACGGGGAGCTCTATCCCCATACAGTAGAGATGGAATAGCTCACCATTGTTGGCCCCGAGGAACGCCTGCTCGTCAACATCCTCGGCCAGATCCTTGCCGTAGCGGAGGGGATGGAGATGACACCCATGACGGCGCCCTGTCTGGTGATGCTCGAGACGCCGAAGCTGGGGAAGAAGATGTTGCTGCAGGAGTGGCCCGTGGCAGAAGCGGGCCTTGTACCAGACTACCTGCAAGGGGCACAAGTGGTCCTCCATGCCATATCATGCAGGAACGCTGTGCGGGCGGTACTCTTTGTAGCGACACGTGAACTGGACGGACTAGAGAATCTTGACGATGGCGCGGCTGCGGCCGTAGTCCGAGTGGATGCGCTCCACCATGTTGACCTGCGGGCTCTGTAGGAGCGATGGCAGATCAGGTGCAAGTTGCTGCACTGTGGCAAAATATAATCAAGAAACATTATTATCATGAATCAAGAGAAACAAGAAAGAGTAGATGGATGGATTGATCTAAAAATCTACTTCTACGGAAGATGGGAATAACCTTGTTATGGCAGAACTCGAAGGGGCAAGATCGTCGTCTTGATAAAAGCGTGGAGGGAGGTGAAACGCATGGAAACTAATCGGAGAGGATGAGCGCTGGAATACCAGCTGCCGCGCGGGAGGACAATTAATCAAGGTCACGAAGAGCAAGGAGGATGATTAATTAAGAAGACGAACGAACGGATGCTACAAAGAAGCCAAACAGCGGCACGATGGCTGGTCTCTCGGAATGGCAGCCATGGGCTATAATTAATTAACGTGTGAAGGAAGCTTACTGCCCATGTCAGGCTCGGCCGCTCAGCATCCCAGTGCACCAAATCAAGACGTGGCTGTGTACGACCAACATGTAGGAAATTGAATCAGCCGATTGGTTGGTGATTTGGTGTTTGCAAATGCAATGCTGACATGGCATCATGCTGATGTGGATAGTGTGCATTTTGAGAGAATTGCTAGTAGTGGGGATTAACTTCTTGGTGCTTGCAAATGGAATGCTGACATGGCATCATGCTGATGTGGACAGTGTGCATGTTAAAAGAATTGCTAGTAGTGGGGATCAATTTCTTAAGAATGTATGACGTGTATCACTACGATCGAGATTCAATAAACCTTTCACATTTGGTGTATGACCATAGAAGGTATTATTAATGTAAATAAAATAACCATTATTCTCTGATTTAAATGGACAACCATATTGCAATAAACATGATCTAATCATGTTCATTCTCAACGGAGACACCAAATAATATTTATCTAGGTTCAACACTAAACCCGAAGGTAGAGGGAGCATATGATGGTGATCACATCAACCTTGGAAACACTTCCAACACACATCGTCACCTCGCCCATAGCTAGTCTCTGTTTATTCTGTAGCTTTTGTTTCGAGTTACTAATATTAGCAACTGAACCGGTATCTAATACCCATGTGCTACTAGGAGTACTACTAAGGTACACATCAATAACATGTATATGAAATAAACTTTTGCTGAAGTTGCCAGCCTTCTCATATACCAAGTATTTGGGGTAGTTCCGCTACCAGTGACCGTTCCCCTTACAATACAAGCACTTCGTCCCATGTTTAGGTTCAACCTTGGGTTTCTTCACTGTAGCGGCAACTAGCTTGCCATTCATGAAGTTTCCCTTCTTGCCCTTACCCTTCTTGAAACCAGTGGTCTTGTTAACCATCAACACTTGATGCTCCTTCTTGATTTCTACCTTCGCTATCTTAAGCACCGTGAATAGCTCCGGGATCATCTCCATCCCTTGCATGTTATAGTTCATCACGAAGCTCTAGTAGCTTGGTGACAGTGACTGGAGAACTATGTCAATCACTATCTTATCTAGAAGATCAACTCCCACTTGATTCAACCGATCATAGCACTCAGACGTTTTGAGCACATGCTCACTGGCTGAGCTATTCTCCTCCATCTTGTAGGCAAAGAACTTGCAAGAGGTCTCATACCTCTCACCACGGGCATGAGCCTGAAATACCAATTCCAGCTCTTGGAAAATCTCATATGTTCCATGGCGTTCAAAATGCCTTTGGAGCCCCGATTCTAAGCTATAAATCATGGCACACTAAACTATCAAGTAGTCATCAGAACATGTCTGCCAGATGTTCACAACATCCATAGACGACGGTAGAGGGGTTGGTACACCGAGTGGTGCATCAAGGACATAAGCCTTCTGTGTAGCAGTGAGGACAATCCTCACACTATGGACCTAGTCCGCATAATTTCTTACAATATCTTTCAACTTAGTCTTTCTCTAGGAACGTATTAAAAAAGGAGCTACAATGCGAGCTATTGATCTACAACACAATTTTCAAAGACAATTTAGACTATGTTCATGAGATATGAGTTCAATTAATCATATTTGCTAAGAACTCCCACTCAAATCAACATCCTTCCGGTTGTCCGAGTGTAACATGACGCAATTTCACCAACCCAAGTCCGATCATCATGCGAGATGAGGTGGTTTCAATGGTGAACATCTCCATGTTGATCATATCTACTATATGAGTCATTCTCGACCTTCGGTCTCTTGTGTTCTGAGGGCATGTCTGTACATGCTAGGCTCGTCAAGTTTAACCCAAGTGTTCCGCATGTGCAAAACTAGCTTGCACCCATTGTATGTGAATGTAGAGTCTATCACATGTGATCATCATGTGGTGCTTCGAAACGACGAACTTTCACAATAGGGCACACTTGGGGAGAACACAATTTTGTCTTGAAATTTTAGTGAGATCGAGGGGTCAACTTATAATGGTACTGTTGTCCTAAGAAAAATAAGATGCATAAAAGGATTAACATCACATGCAAATCATAAGTGACATGATATGGCCATCAACTCGTGCTTTTGATCTCCATCTCCAAAGCACCGGTATGATCTCCATCGTCACCGGCATGACACCATGATCTCCATCATCATGTCGACATCGAGGTTGTCACACCAACCATGCTTCTACTACTATTGCTACCGCTTAGCGATAAAGTAAAGCATTACATAACGCTTAATGATTGACATGCAGGTCATACAATAATTAAAGACAACCCTATGGCTCCTGCCAGTTGCCATATGCATCGACATGCACGTCGATATAAACTATTACAAACATGATCATATCATACATCAAATATATTTCATCATGTCTTTGGCCATATCATATCACAACATACCCTGCAAAAACAAGTTAGACATCCTCTAATTGTTGTTGCGTGTTTTAAATGGTTGCTATGAGTATCTAGCAAGAACGATTCCTACCTACGCAAAGCCAGAACAATGATATGCAAGTTGCTATTTAACCTTCTACAAGGACTGCCTTTGTCGAATCCGATTCAACTAAGGTGGGAGAGAAAGACACCCGCAAGCCATCTTTATGCAACAAAGTCACATGTCTGTCGATGGAACCGGTCTCATGTACGTGGACATGTAAAGTTGGTCCGGGCCGCTTCATCCCACAATACCGCTGAATCAAGAACAAACCAAGGAAGGAAGCAATCTGAATTTCAACGCCCACAAAATCCTTTGTATTCTACTCGTGATGTCATCTATGCATAAACCTAGCTCTGATACCACTGTTTTTTTGACCGTGAGCTCTGATACCACTGTTGGGGAACGTTGCATGAGAAACAAAAAATTTCCTATGCCCACCAAGATCAAACTAGGAGATGACCATCTACGAGAGGAGAGATTGCATCAACATACCCTTGTAAATCGCTAAGCAGAAGCATTAAGAAATGCGGTTGATGTAGTCGAACGTCTTCGTGATCCAATCATGGTCCGTCCCGCGAACTCCGATCTAGTGCTGAATGGACGTCACCTCCGCGTACAACACACATACGGCTTGATGACTTCTTCACATCCTCGATCCAGCAAGCGATGGTGAAGTAGTAGCTCGAGTCCTCTGACAGCATGACGGCTTGATGGCGGTGGTGGTGGACAAATCTCAGTAGAGCTTTGCTAAGCACTAGGAGAAGAAGATGGACTACGAGGGAGAGGAGGAGCAGCGCCTTCGCACGAATAGATCTGTAAGGGTGCGACTGCCCTCTCTCCCCTTCTCTATATATAGGGGGGAAGGGTGGAGGGAGGGGGTGCCCCTATATCCAATCTAGGGGCGGCGGCCTACAAGGGGAAATCCTAGATGGGTTTTGGCCCCCCACCCCTTAGAAGACTTGGCCCCCAAGGAAAAGGGGTGGGAAACCCTAGGGAGGCGCCCCACCTCCTCTGGAAACATGGGAAGGGGGCTTGGGGGCGCAGAACCCCTTAGTGAGTTTTGTGGTCCCTCCCCTTGGCCCATGAGGCCCCCAAGCACTTGCCAGGGCCCCCTGAAACCCCTTTCGGTGATGCTGGTCATTAACCGGTACCCCCGAGAACAATTCCGGACTCCAATACACTTTGTCCAATATATCAATATTCACCTCCGGACCATTCTGAAGTTCCTCGTCATGTATGGGATCTCATACGGAACTCCAAACAACCTTCGGGAACCACCATAATGACTCGACTATACTTAAATCATCACCAAACGTTAAGTGTGTAGACCCTACGGGTTTGAGAACTATGCAGACATGACCGAGACACCTCTACGCACTAGTAGAAAAAGGGCCATTTGTCCCCGTTCATAAGGGCCATTTGTCCTGGTTGTTGAACCGGGACTAAAGGGTCCTTACTAAAGCCCTAGGCCTTTGGTCCCGGTTCTTACACGAACCGAGACAGATGGGCCTCCACGTGGCCAGTGCGGCGAGCCCAGGCAGGAGGCCCTTTGGTCCCGGTTGGTGGCACCAACCAGGACCAATAGGCATCCACGCGTCAGCAGCTCACAGGAGCTGAGGTTTTTTAAAGGGGTGAGTTTAGTTGGTTTTGGGGGGTTAATTTAGGTGTTTCATATATTGTGTTAGTTAGCTAATTAATAGAGAGAAGTGTCATCTCTTATCTCCTTGCTTGGTCGACGCTACGTACTATACATATAGAGAGGACTCAACATGCTAGCTAGTAAGCAAAAATTTAGGAAACAGAAGATCGTCATGAACATATGCATACAGAGATAAGTGATATCGACCTCTCCTTCTCCGAGAGATTGGTCGAATAACAAGTTTTCGCATATCTATCCGACGCTACTGGCTACATATATACAATATAAGATCTCTTACAATATAATCCCCTAATTATATATGAACTCAGGGTCCACATGGTATTCTCCGTCTTTATCGATCACGTGGTCAAGAAAGAATGCCGCCAATTCCTCTTGAATTGCTCGCATGCGATCTGGTGCTAGGAGTTCCTCCCGCATCCGAAACATCTAATTTGATGAAAGGTGTCAATACATATATATGAATGAATGAAACTCAACACAAATGATGGTAATAAAATAAAATTTTGAATATTATTTCTTACGCACTTCATATTGTTTTTTAGTGTAGCCCCGCTCATAGGTCGTGTGGTAGATGGACTCGCAAACGTAGTATCCACAGTAAGTATTCCCAGCTTCCTGCCACAACCACTTTACAAGAAATAGAGGTCAATCAAAGTGATAAGAAAGCATGCTAAATGGTATTGATGAAACTAGCGCTTGAATCACTAGGAGATGCACGGAACATGCTAGTAGTACTTACTTTCGGGTGTTTAAATTGCAGCTTCTTCGGCAGTCCTGGAGCTTTTGAGGTGAATTTTTTCCAAACCCTGCCAGACAAAGAAAACAATTACATGATATCAGGAAGTGAACAAAGTTGCCGATATGGTGCGATAATGATCGATTTAACTTACTTCTCGAGCATTTGAGTCATGTCTGCATACTCCTGGGGATATTTTCGTCTCGAGTCTAAGACGGTTACTAGTCCCTACTCAAGCTTAATCTCTAGGAGAATATAGTGGAACTTGCGCACGCATGCATAACTCATCAATTACATTACTATAACCTCGACTAATAAGGGAAACCGAATATGCACAAGAAAGTAACACTCACTTGAAGTTGTAAGGAAATAGTACTATAGCTTTGTTTTGATTTAATACCAACGATCGTAGCAAGTTGGCCTCGGTATCTTTTTCCTGAAATTCAACCGAATATGCATCTATGAGATTTGTGTTAATGAACCCAATATCACCGATTTTTCTTTTCTGCAATTCGGCAATCTTCATTCTGCATAATATAGTGAGGATAATTATAAATACATGCAATGAAAGTGCTGACCTATATATAGAGACTTAATGATAGAAGTAGTACTTACAGACAGTAGCAAGTGACCGTTAATTTATCGAGGGCCTTCTGATTGAAAAACTAGACGAACTCCTCAAATGGAACATTCAACAGATCAGTTCTAACGAGGTCATGTTCCTCTTTAACTCTCAGCGTCAAAATATGCCTCCCCCAGACCCTCTGCTGGTTTTCATGTACCGATCATGGTATCTTCGCATCATCGTTGTTAGAGATCTTTCATCTTTGACGAGAGGCTTCCCGTACTCGTATCTGTGTTCGTCCACTGCCAAGAAATCATAATGTACATCATCGGGCAGGTAATCTCCAAGATTGGTATAACCGGGCACCATCATTCGATCATTAGCGACGATATCGCTATACACCTTGAGTGGGGGGCATGATTGGTTCGCTTGTTCACCGAGCTCGGCAATTTTTTTCCCAGCTCGTCGTTCCAGTAACCTTTGATCACTGACAGTACTTCCCAACCGCCCCGCTTTGATAAATGACCTTTCAATAATGCGCTCATAGTTGCCTTTCAGCAGAGACTTTGGTGGTTTCTTCAAGGCAGCCACAGTGCACTTCGCTTTCACCGGATATATCCTCTCCTCCGGAGGTGGATGTTTATTTGCTTTCACCCCTTCAAATAAGCTCATCACTTCAGCTCGCACGATCTTTGCATTTTCCTCCAGGGTCCTCTCGTATGGTAACTTCTCTGGAGTCTTCAGAGAAGGACCGAATCTGTATTGCTTCCCGCCTCTGGTTGTACTGCTAGACGCCGGAGCAAATGGAGCGGCTGCGGCTGTTTTCTTTCCTTGCTTACAAGGTGGAGGAGAAGGACTACGATGCGCTGGAGCAGCCGGAGTGGCGGCGGATCTCTTCCACCCTTGCTGACGAGGAGGAGAAGGAGGAGGGCTGCTCGGGCATGCCGGCGCAGGCAGAGAAGGATGTGGAGTGCCGCCACGCGCTGGAGAAGGAGTTTAGTGCCCTGATCACTCGCCCGAGGAGGAGGTGGAGTGCCCTTACTTGCCGGAGGAGGAGGAGGAGGAGGAGGCGTCCAGTTCAGAAGGTTGATGAACTCCTTCCGCCATAGGCATGCAGTCAACAGACAAGAACACAGCCCAGTCTCCCCTTCACCCATAGGGTGGTCAAGCTCGAGGTCCTCAAATCCGTCCGTTATTTCATCCACCATCACCCTAGCATATCCTTCCGGAATCGGCCGACAGTGAAAAGTTGTGCCAGGTACAGGAGGTGCAAAAGAGCCAACAGCCGCCTTGACTTTAAATTTCATCCATTGCATCATAAGGTGGCAATTTTGAGACTCTGTTATTAAGTCCACGGGGTAGCTAGCAGGAGCCGTCAAGATATGCTGCAGCAGAAGCAGCTCGGTCGAAGCTTCGGCAGGTCGCAAAATGCGATCTTCTTCTTGTTGCTCTCTCACTTGTACCCTGGCGTGCAGCGCCTGAATTTGGGTCTGCTCCACTTTCTTCCTCCTCTCCTGTCATTTGTAACCGCATGCATCCGGAAACCCAACCTTCCACGAAACGGAGCTTGGCGTGCCTCGTGTCCGTCCAGGGTGCTCTGGATTCCCGAGGGCCATTGTGAGCTCGTCGGTCTCTATGTCTGGAACGAGCGTCCCTTGCTGCGCTACATCGATATACTGCCGAAGTTTCGTGATGGGTATTACAGTTTCTCGTTCGTCCAACGGCACTTTCCTGATACAGGGTCCAAGGTTTCGCCAACCCCAAAGAACCAACTCCGGCAACGGTCTGGCCAGTTCAATGTCTCTAGTTCGACCCCTTTATCAAGCAGGTCATTCTCAGTCTTGGCCCACAACGGCCAGTCTTTGAGGTACCTAACTCACCCCGTGCGATGGTGAAGCTTCTTCTACGCAGCATTTTTCTTGTTTGTCACTGACATCTTCTTACTCTTTTCCGATGTCTTGTGGGCCACAAAGTCGTCCCACTGATCTCTGATCTTCTCATACTAGCCAGTGAATTCTGGTGTCTCTTCTTTTCAACAAACGTTGCTTTCAGCTCATTCTTCCACCTTCTGAATAGTTCTGCCATGTTCTTAAGAGCATGAGACTTGATCAATTTCCCTACAACTGGCTTCTCCGGATCCTCCTCTGGTGGTAGGGTGAAATTTGCCTTCAGCGCGGTCCAAAGATCATCTTTCTGTATATCATTGACATAAGACACCTCAGGGTCATCTTTAGCCGGCTTATACCATTGGTGGATGCTGATCGGGATCTTGTCCCTAGAACCCCGCACTGAGCAGCAAATGCTTCCTTTTTTCGGATGGGTTCAACCGGTCGGCCATCACGCGCGATTGCTGTGATCTCAAACTTCTCATCCGAGCGCAACTTTTTCTTCGGGCCTCGTCTCTTTACCGAAGTTGTGCTCGATCCGGAGGGCTAGAAAAAAGAAGAAAGACGAGAGTTATTAATTAATATGTGTACATACCAAAAACAATTAATGCATCAATTAGCTATAGTTAGCACATGCTTAATTAATATATATATACCTAGGGAGACTCCGTTCGGCCATCGAAGCCGTCATCACGGTGTCCTTCTTACACCGGCATTCAGTCACCGGATCCGTCATCAAGGTGTCCTTCTTCCACTGGCATTCGTTCATCGGAGCCATCAAAATCATGTCCTTCCTCCTCCATTCTTCGATCACCGTAGCCTGCTTCTTCACCCTGTCCTTCCAAACCATCGGTTTCATTGAGAAACGACATGACGACATCACTTCCGGCTGCGATTATGTCCCCCAACACTGCTTCTGTTGCTTCATCTCGGGGGTGCTCCATAGTTTCTGCAAATATTTACAACATGGCAATTATTATTCAAACATGATAGATGGATATATTAGTGGCAAACGTAGAACTATCTAGCTAATCACAATAAGGAATCATATTAGTGGCCTCGACGCTTCTCTAGGGTTTGGGGTGGCCTCGGCAAAGCTTCAAGGGTTTGGGGTGGCCTCGGCAATGCTTCAAGGGTGTGGAGTGGCCTCGACGACAACAGTCTTTTAACTTGGTAAATTTGGGTGGCCTCGAGAGAGTTTGTCGGGTAGGGGCGCGGCGGGAGGGGGTAGGAGACCGACATCGTTTTTTTCTAGGGTTTGGGTGTCGTCGAGAGTTTTTTTCAAGCGAGAGGGCCGGGGGTAATAAATAAAAAGAGGAGAAGATCGAAGAAAAAAAGAAGAAGAAAAAGAGGAGAAGAAGAAAGGAATAGAGGAGAAGAAGAAAAAATAGAAAAATATTCTATTTTTTCTTCTTCTCCTTTTTTCCCTTTTTCCCTCTTCTTATTTATTTCTCCTCTTCTTCCTCTCCTCCTCTTCTCCTTTTTCTTTTCCTTCTTCCTAAACTAAACATAAACTAAAATAATCCTAAAACTAAAGGAAGTTATCGGGACGGGGTATATCGACAACAACATACCCGATAAAAAATAAGAAGACGAAGAAGAAATAAAAAGAGGAGAAGAAGAAAGGAATAGAGGAGAAGAACGAAGAAAAAAAAGAAGAAAAAAGAGGAGAAGAAGAAAGGAATAGAGAAGAAGAAGAAAATAATAGAAAATTCTAATTTTTTTTTCTTCTCCTCTTCTTTTTCTTCTTTTTTCCTCTTCTTATTTATTTCTCCTCTTCTTCCTCTCCTCTTCTTCTTCTTGCTTCCTCTTCTTATTTATTTCTCCTCTTCTTCCTCTCCTCTTCTTCTTCTTGCTTCCTCTTCTTATTTTCCTTTTTCCTCTCCTTCTTTTTCTTCTTCTTCCTTTCCTAGCTAGATAGATAAAACTTTTCTAAAAATGTAACTTTTGCATATATAAAACTATTCCATGGATCATCATTTCTCATATATATCCATCTATAGCCACGTACATATATAAATGGAAAAATGCTATGAACAAAAATACATATATACTTGGTAAATATTCTATGAACATCATTTCTCATATATAGCAATGCATACATCCATGGAACATTATTGCTCATATATCCATAGTCATATATAAAAACTTTCTATATATGAACAAAAAACATTCTATGAACATTTTTTTTACATATTTAGCATATTCTAAATTTTCCTAACTCTTTTACAACCAGAAAAATTACTCCAACTTCATGACAGTATCCACACTCCATTTCACCAAAAGCATTCTGATCCATAGTTCAAAATTTTCAAAATGCCCAAAGCCATCTAGCATTTAATCAAACACCCTCCATATGCGCTGTTCATATCTGTAAAAAAAATTCAGAAATTTCAGAAAATTGGACAGCGTGTTGCTGCTGCTCCACTCCTCCTCTCCTCTCCTTCTCCTCTCCTTCTACTCTTCAATGCGTCAGGGCCGGCGGCGACCATGGAGCAGGGGCAGAGAGCAAGGGGCACTCGGGTGCAAGAGCGACGCTCGATCGAGACCATGGGAAAGGGGAGCTCATTTCGAGGTGGGCGGCGATGGCAGGAGTCCGGCAACGAGGACGGCGGGCTCGGGGCGGCACGCGGTGATGGGGAAGGCGGTCTCGGGGCAGAACCCGGTGACAGGGACGAGGAGGGTGGGCTCGGGGAGGCACGCGACAACAGGGACGAGGATGGCGGGCTCGGGGATGCCGGCGACGAGGACGAAGCGGGCTCGGGTAGGCGACGGTGTTGGCTGCGACAGCGGCGACGGCGGGGTGGAGCAGCCTGACGGCGTCGATGAGCTCGGCGTCGTCTGCGCGCGGGGGGGGGGGCAACTGGTGATGAAAACTGAAAATTTTCACAAGTGTTTCTTATATAGTCCAAGCATTAGTCCCGGTTCGTGGCACCAACCGGGACTAATGCCCCCTTTAGTCCCGGTTGGTGCCACCAACCGGGACCAACGGTCTCTTTTCAGCAGCACAAAGGGCGGTAAGCGGCGGCCTTTGGTCCTGGTTGGTGGCACCAACCGGGACTAAAGCGGGGACATTGGTCCTGGTTGGTGGCACCAACCGGGACTAAAGCGGGGACATTGGTCCCAGTTGGTGCCATGAACCGGTACCAATGCACCCCTTTAGTCCCGGTTGGTGGCACCAACCGGGACCAAAGGCCCTCTACTGCCCGCGTCACGGCCGAAAATTTAGTCCCACCTCGCTAGTTGGGAGAGCTCGAGAGTGGTTTATAAGCGCTGCTGCGCCAACCCTCTCGAGCTCCTCTCAACTGCAGGCTTTTGGGCCTAATTTTTCACAATGTGCTTGTGGGCCTAATGGGCCTACCGCGGGCTTGAATCCTGGCCCATGGTTTGGTTTCTAGTCGTATTCAGGCCGTGGTGGCCCAGTAGGTGGCACTTCTTTTTTGGTTTTTTTTCTTGCTTTATTTTTTTATTTTGTTTCTACTTACAACAAAAAAATTATTATTGCTATTTTAATTTATTTTATTAAAGTTTATTTATTTTACTTTTATAAAATATATTTTGTTTCTACTTTCTACTTCTTTATTTTATTTTATTTTGTTTCTACTTATTTATTGTATTGAATTTTAATTTATTTTATTTTGTCTCTACTTATTTATTGTATTGAAATTTAAGTTATTTTATTTTGTTTCTACTTATTTACTGTATAAACTTTTAATTTATTATTTTTTGTTTCTACTTATTTATTAAAGTTTCTTTAATTTACTTTATTAAAGTTTGTTTTGTTTCTACTTACTTATTTTATTTTATTTTGTTTCTACTTATTTATTAAAGTTTATTTTGTTTCTTTCTGCTTTTCATGTTTTGAACAGAAAATACTTTGATAATTTCAGTGGCATGAATTTTATATAATTTTAGTTTAAAAAATACTAGAGGTTAAAAAAGCTTTTTAGTTCATTCCTTTTGCTATTAGAGTTTTATAAAAGTTTTTTAGTTAATTTTCTTTTTGTTATCATCATTTCATCCACATAGCATGTGCAAGAAAGTAGAGAGGGTTACGGTAAAAACTGGATGCACTTCGTGTACAAAACGGAAAATCTCTTTCAAAGTATGAGGGTTTCATACGGAAACTCGTCTGTTACAAAGGGATTTCATTTTTTAACTTATTTGAACTCCATAGTTTTATGTGTTCAAAATGCACCATTCAAAGCCACATCATCAATTTTCAACCCTTCCTGACTTCATTTGTTATTTTTCATGCATTTACCGATTATTTTGAGCTATAAGACCCTGTAAGTGAAAAGCATTTCAAATGAACTCTGAAAAGGTTGAAAGTTCGCATGGTATCATCATTTCATCCACATAGCATGTGCAAGAAAGTAGAGAGGGTTACGGCAAAAACTGGATGCACTTCTTGTACAAAACGGACAATCTCTTTCGAAGTATCAGGGTTTCATCCGGAAACTCGTATGTTACAAAGGGATTTCATTTTTTTAACTTATTTGAACTCCATAGTTTTTTTGTGTTCAAAATGCACCATTCAAAGCCACATCATCAATTTTTAACTCTTTGTGACTTCATTTGTTATTTTTCATGCGTTTACTGATTATTTTGAGCTATAAGACCCTGAAATTGAAAAGCATTTCAAATGAACTCTGAAAAGGTTTAAAGTTGGCATGGTATCATCATTTCATCCACATAGCATGTGCAAGAAAGTAGAGAGGGCTATGGCAAAAACTAGATGCACTTCGTGTACAAAATGGACAATCTCTTTCGAAGTATCAGGGTATCATACGGAAACTCGTCTGTTACAAAGGGATTTCTTTTTTTTGAACTTATTTGAACTCCATAGTTTTTCTGTGTTCCAAATGCACCATTGAAAGCCACGTCATCAATTTTCAACCCTTGGCGACTTCATTTTTTATTTTTCATGCATTTACTGTTTATTTTGAGCTATAAGACCCTCAAATTGAAAAGCATTTCAAATGAACTCTAAAAAGGTTGAAAGTTGGCATGGTATCATCATTTCATCCACATACCATGTCCAAGAAAGTAGAGAGGGTTACAGGAAAAACTGGATGCACTTCGTGTACAAAACGGACAATCTCTTTCGAAGTATCAGGCTTCCATACGGAAACTCGTCTGTTACAAAGGGAATTCATTTTTTTAACTTATTTGAACTCCATAGTTTTTCTATGTTCAAAATGCACCATTCAAAGCCACATCATAAATTTTCAACGCTTTCTGACTTCATTTGTTATTTTTAATGCATTTACTGATTATTTTGAGCTATAAGACCCTTAAATTGAAGGCAACATATAGCTCTCATGAATAGATAAGTCACCAAATTAATGGAAGTTCATCATCACATTAAAAACAAAGTGCATACATAGTTCTCATTGAACAACATATAGCTCTCTAGAGCATCTAGGTAAACCATACATTGAAATTATGTAAAACCTTTCAATGCAACAACAAATGCAATCATAATCACAACCAAGGTAAAATTTGATCCAATGACATAATGATACCAAGCCTCGGTATGAATGGCATATTTTCTGATCTTTCTAATCTTCAACCGCATTGCATCCATCTTGATCTTGTGATCATCGACGACATCCGCAACATGCAACTCCAATATCATCTTCTCCTCCTCAATTTTTTTTCCTTCAAGTAATTGTTTTCTTCTTCAACTAAATTTAACCTCTCGACAATATGGTCGGTTGGAATTTCCGATTTAACTATGTCCTACATAAATAAAATCTGTGTCACATTGGTCGGCATAATTGTCATAAACAATAAATGAAACAAATAGTTATAAAAAGATAATATATACCACATCTGAATCATAGACTGGATGAGGGCCGACGGGGGTGGATACCAAAACCATCGCACTATATAATAACAAGCAATAAAAAAAGTTAGAAAAATTAGACAAGTATCTATCTAAAGTAAGAATTATTTTCTTTCAGAAAGAAGATAAGAACAAGAGGCTCACCACGGTGGTGCCGGCGATGAGATCGGCACGGGTGATCGACGGCGGCGAAGACAGGGACGGGACGTGACGAACCGCTAAACCTATGCAAATCTTGGGGAAAATGGAGCTTGGAGGTCGAGCTTCAAGAGGAAAAATCTTAACTAGTGTGGCTCGGGCATTTCATCGAACACCTCATGTGCATAGGAGGTGAGATTGAGCACCCAAATGCCCTCTCCTTGCCGGCCAGAAAAAAACAGAGCACTGTGGAGTGCTCTGCTGCGGCGATGCGGTATATATAGGCAACTCATTTGTCCCGGTTCGTGGCTGGAACTGGGACAAATGGGTCCATACGAACTGGGACCAATGCCCACGAGGCCCCGGCCGGCCCCCTGGGCTCACGAACCGGGACGAATGCCCCACGGGTCCCGGTTCGTGACTGAACTGGGACTAATGGGCTTGCCATGCCTGAACCAAAGCCCTGTTTTCTACTAGTGACGGTTAATAACTAATAGCGGGACCTGAATGTCCATATTGGTTCCTACATATTCTATGAAGATTGAGGGAGTCCTGACTAAGGGGTCCTCGGGTATCCTGGCTATTTGATATGGGCCGGGCGGATGGGCCATGAAGGTACAAGGTAGAAGACCTTCCCCCGTGTCTGGGCAGGACTCTCTTATGCGTGGATGGCAAGCTTATATAATTTCCTTTCTATGTAAACCGACTCTGTACAACCCTAGGCCCCTCTGGTGTCTATATAAACCGGACGGTTTAGTCCGTAGAGCCTATCAGAATTCATATAGGCTAGACATCTAGGGTTTAGCCATTACGATCTCGAGGTGGATCAACTCTTGTAATCCCTATACTCATCAAATACAATCAAGCAGGACGTAGGTTTTTACCTCCATTAAGAGGGCCCGAACAAACATCGTGTCTCCCTTGTCTCCTGTTACCTTCGATCCTTGGACGCACAGCTCGGGACCCCCTACCCGAGATCAGCCGGTTTTGACACCGACATTGACCCACTGTGCCCTCGACAGAAGGTTCGATGGTTCGTTCGATCATCGACAATGATGCCGTTTCCAGGGAAACTTTCCTCCGCGGCGAGATTTTTGTGTTCGGCGGCTTCGCTCTGCATGCCAACTCGATTGGCCACCTCGAACAGATTGATAGCTATGCCCCTGGTCATCAGATCAGTTTCGGGAACCTAAATTATGTCGCTGATATCCGAGGAGATTTGATCTTCAAAGGGTTCGCGGCCCCGACCATCACTCTGGCCTTAGATCTGGAGCAAACTGCCGGGGTCCGAAGATGGGAGTTTGAAGCCCGCCGGACTCTCTGCTACGAAACTCACAATTGGAGATCCGGAGGCGATTTTTTCGCCGGCCAACCCGGAGTCAAGTTGGATCCACCGTAACATGGAAAGGCCGTACTCGCCCCCGGACTCTAGTTCTGAACTCTTGAAGCCCGCGCCCGGCAAGCGTGTCCAGGATGCCTTTCCCTGGGCAGCCCTGTGGACTCTCATTTCCCCGTCCAACCCACGCTCTTAAACAAGGCTCTAGACTTGATGCGGTCCCTCACCATTACAGAGGAATCGCCTCCGAACTATGCCCAGCCCGGACTAGGGGCTGAGAGTAGGGAATTTTACGTCCCACCCACCACCCACTTCATAGCTACCATCGAGGACTTAACCGGCATGCTGGATTACACCTCCGAAGACATCGACAACATGGACGATGATGCCGGAGATGCACAATGCCAAGACCCACCGTTTACCAGACTTTGGACGACCACCTCCACATATGATGTGTATATGGTGGATACACCCAAAGAGGATGACGGTGCAGACATGAAGGATCCGGTGGAGGACAAACCTAATGAGGCACCGCCGAAGCGTCGACGTCAGCAACGCCGCTCAAAATCACGTCATGGCAAAGACAGTAACACCGGCATCGGAGAAAATAACACTCCAGATGACATCGAAGACCTCGAAGCCCCCGTCGAGCCCACATCCGAATAGGGTGATGTGGAGGAGGGCCAAGTTAACACCGACGATCTGGTCGGGAACGAGGATTCGGAAGATAGTAATTATCTACCGCTCACCGAGGATGATGTCAGCCTCAGCAACAAAGATTTCATCATGCCATAGGAACCCCTCAAGCAGGAGCGCTTTAAGCGCCAACTAATTGCCACTGCAAGAAGCCTTAGAAAGTAGCAGCAACAGCTCCAAGCCGAACAGGATACACTCAATGACAGATGGACCCAGGTCCTAGCTGCCGAAGAATATGGCCTTCAACGCCCAACAAAGAGTTATCCAAAGAGTTGGCTACTACCACAATTCGATGATGAGGCCTTCGAGCCAATCCCATCGAAACATGACTGCGCTGATGAACCAGACTGACCACCACGTGGGCGAGATAAAGAGGCCACCTACGCCGAACACCAACGCACACCACCTCGCCGTATGGGCAGAGTGACAAAGGCTCTAGGATACAACTACGACTTATGACAAGACCTGAGTAATAGAGTAGGCCAAACAAGATCAATCTATGGATCAAGGGGGCGCGCCCCAATGCGAGAAGATGGCCGTCAAGCTTGGCGCGATAGGCATAACCTCAATAACCTTAGTAGGGCCGAAAACCGCAAACGGATGTCATCCGAATCCCGTCGTGACATTGCCCGATATACAGAGGCGCCGCACACCCCTTATGCTTTACCAACGAGGTAATCCAACACTAGTTCCGAGAAGGGTTTAAACCCGTAAACATCGAATCATACGACGACATAACAGATCCCGCGGTATGAATTGAAGATTTCCTTCTCCATATCCACATGGCCCGCAGTGACGATCTCCACGCCATCAAATACCTTCCCTTAAAACTGAAAGGACCAGCACGACACTGGTTAAATAGACTCCCAGAGAACTCTATTGGTAGCTGGAATGATTTGGAGGATGCCTTTAGAGACAACTTCCAACGTACATATGTCCGTCCCCCGGACGCCGATGACCTCAGTCACATAGTCCAACAACCCGGAGAGTCAGCCCGCAAGCTCTGGACTAGGTTCTTAATTAAAAAGAACCAAATCGTCGATTGTCCGGACGCTGAAGCCCTCGCGGCCTTTAAGCACAACGTTCGTGACGAGTGGCTCGCCCGACACCTTGGCCAAGAAAAAGTTGAAGTCCATGGCAGCTCCCACCGCACTCATGACCCGCTTTTGCGTGGGAGAGGATAGTTGGCTAGCTCGTACAAGCAATAGCACCAGCGACCCAGGCACCTCCGAAGCTAGAGATGGCAACGGCAGGCCACGGCGCAACACACACAAGCGTCGAAGCAACAACGAAGATACCGAAGACGCGACGGTCAACACCGGATTCAGTGGCTCTAAACCCGGTCAGGGGAAGAAGCCATTCAAAGGAAAGAAAGATGGTCCATCCAGTTTGGACAGAATACTAGATCCGCCTTTCCAGATCCATGGCACCCCTGACAAGCCTGCCAATCATACCAACAGAAATTTTTGGGTCTTTAAACAGGCTGGTAAGCTAAACACCGAACATAAGGGGAAAGGGCCGCCTAGCGAGGATGACGATGAGCCTCACCCAAAAAACATAGGGGGGCAATAGAAATATCCCCCCGAGGTAAAAACAATTAATATGATCTATGTCACTCATATCCTCAAGCGGGAGCGCAAGCGCGCACTAAGGGACGTCTACGCCATAGAGCCAGTCACCCCAAAATTTAACCCATGGTCGGCATGTCCGATCACTTTTGACCGCATAGACCATCTGACCAGTATCCTTCATGGAGGTTCGGCAGCATTGGTCCTCGACCCAATTATCAATGGATTCCATCTCACGTGAGTCCTCATGAACGGCGGCAGCAGTGTTAACCTGCTTTATCAGGACACTGTCCGTAAAATGGGTATTGATCCGTCAAGGATCAAACCCGCTAAAACCACCTTTAAAGGAGTAATACCTGGCGTAGAGGCCTGCTGCACAGGGTGAATAGCGCTGGAGGTAGTCTTCGGCTCACCGGATAACTTTCGAAGCGAAGATTTAATCTTCGACATTGTCCCATTCCATAGTGGTTACCATGCACTGCTCGGACGAACCGATTTCGCCCGCTTCAACGCAGTCCCGCACTATGCCTATCTAAAGCTCAAGATGCCCGGACCACGCGGGGTTATAACAGTCAATGGAAACATGGAGCGCTCCCTCCGTACCGAGGAGAATACCGCGGCCCTTGCAGCTAAGGTGCAGGGTGGCCTTATCAAGCCAAATACTTCATCATCCATCAAGTCTCTTGACACTGTCAAAAGAGTCCGGTCTACCCTGCAGAATGACAGTCCGGTTCGTCCAGAACTAGATTAGCAATTTGGCCTCCATCAATACCCCCACTTAATCACGGCATATGCACCGCGCGTACATAAGTACGCATTAAAAATACCATGGGCAAGGACGGAGGCACACTAAGGACAAAGTTCGCAATACGGCTCGACACTATTCGGACCTTCATGTTCTTCCTTTTCCTTTTTCCCTTTTTATTTTCAGGTTGTTCAAAACCCTCACTTTTCGATGGTACCAAGGGCCCTTTCCCAGGCCCCTTATGTGTACTTGATGGTTGATCCTTTCAAAGGATCCTACACCAAGGTGAAAAAGCGGCACAGACGTGCAGTAGGGTGCCCAAAGGATCTTCAAGACCACCCCTTTTCATTTAGAGGACATGTATACAGCTTTCCCTTGTTCGCAAATTCTTGGCATGCAAAATAGCCTTGATGATTGATGTCTACTACACAACTTTATTCTTGTAGACGTTGTTGGGCCTCCAAGTGCAGAGGTTTGTAGGACAGTAGAAAATTTCCCTCAAGTGGATGACCTAAGGTTTATCAATCCGTAGGAGGCGTAGGATGAAGATGGTCTCTCTCAACCAACCCTGCAACCAAATAACAAAGAGTCTCTTGTGTCCCCAACACATCCAATACAATGGTAAATTGTATAGATGCACTAGTTCGGCGAAGAGATGATGATACAAGTTGTATATGGATAGTAGATAAAGGTATTTGTAATCTGAAATTATAAAAAGCAAGGTAACTAATGATAAAAGTGAGCGTAAATGGTATTGCAATGTGTGGAAATAAGGCCTAGGGTTCATACTTTCACTAGTGTAAGTTCCCTCAACAATAATATCATAATTGGATCACATAACTATCCCTCAACATGCAACAAAGAGTCACTCCAAAGTCACTAGTAGCGGAGAACGAACGAAGAGATTATGGTAGGGTACGAAACCACCTCAAAGTTATTCTTTCCCATCAATGCGTTGGGCTATTCCTATAAGTGTCACAAACATCCCTAGAGTTCATACCAGAATAACACCTTAAGACACAAATCAACCAAAATCCTAATGTCACCTAGATACTCCAATGTCACCTCAAGTATCCATGGGTATGATTATACGATATGCATCACACAATCTCAGATTCATGTATTCAACCAACACAAAGGACCTCAAAGAGTGCCCCAAGGTTTCTACCAGAGAATCACGACAAAAACGTGTGCCAACCCCTATGCATAGGTTCATGGGCAGAACCCGCAAGTTGATCACCAAAACATACATCGAGTGAATCACATGGCATCCCATTGTCACCACAGATACGCACGGCAAGACATACATCAAGTGTTCTCAAATCTTTAAAGACACAATCTGATAAGATAACTTCAAAGGGGAAACTCAATTCATTACAAGAGAGAAGAGGGGGAGGAGAAACGTAAGATCCAACTATAATAGCAAAGCTCGCGATACATCAAGATCGTGCCAAATCAAGAACACGAGAGAGAGAGAGAGAGAGAGAGAGAGAGAGAGATCAAACACATAGCTACTGGTACATACCCTCAGCCCCGAGGGAGAATGAGGGAGTCCTGGATTAGGGGGTGTTCGGATAGCCGAACTATACCTTCAGCCGGACTCCTGGATTATGAAGATACAAGATTGAAGACTCCGTCCCGCGTCCGGAAGGGACTTTCCTTGGCGTGGAAGGCAAGCTTGGCGATACGGATGTTCAGGTCTCCTACCATTGTAACCGACTCTATGTAACCCTAACCCTCTCCGGTGTCTATATAAACCGGAGGGTTTTAGTCCGTAGGACAACATACACATCAACAATCATACCATAGGCTAGCTTCTAGGGTTTAGCCTCTCTGGTCTCGTGGTAGATCAACTCTTGTAATACCCATATCATCAATATTAATCAAGCAGGACGTAGGGTTTTACCTCCATCGATAGGGCCCGAACCTGGGTAAAACTTCGTGTCCCCTGCCTCCTGTTACCATCCGGCCTAGACGCACAGTTCGGGACCCCCTACCCGAGATCCGCCGGTTTTGACACCGACATTGGTGCTTTCATTGAGAGTTCCTCTGTGCCGTCGCCATCAGGCCCGATGGCTCCTACGATCATCAATGGCGATGCAGTCCAGGGTGAGACCTTCCTCCCCGGACAGATCTTCGTCTTTGGCGGCTTTGCACTGCGGGCCGATTCACTTGGCCATCTAGAGCAGATCGAAAGCTACGCCCCTGGCCGTCAGGTCAGATTCGGAAGTTTAAACTACACGGCCGACATCCGCGGGGACTTGATCTTCGACGGATTCGAACCACTGCCGAGCGCGCCGCACTGTCACGACGAGCATGATCTAGCTCTGCCGCCGAACAGAGCCCTGGAGGCCGCACCCGCATCGGCTCCGACCCCTAGTTCGGAGCCGACCGCGTCGATCGAGGATGGGCGGTTGGACGCCACCTCGGGGGCTGCGATCCCAACGGCGGTTGAGCCGAACACCAGCCCCGTACTCTGCAAGACTCGTGACTCCATGGAGCCGGATTCTTCTCCGGACTCCGAACTCTCCGCGCCCCTGCCGAGCGAATCCGATTGGGCGCCGATCATGGAGTTCACGGCCGCGGACGTCTTTCAGCACTCGCCTTTCGGCGATATCTTGAAATCACTAAAGTCTCTCTCTCTCTCTTTGTCAGGAGAGCCCTGGCCGGACTACGGTCAGCAAGGTTGGGGTACGGACGATGAAGAAATTCAAAACCCACCCACCACCCACTTTGTAGCCACTGTCGACAACTTAACCGACATGCTCGACTTCGACTCCGAAGACATCGACGGTATGGACACCGATGAAGGAGATGATGAAGAACCAGCGCCTACTAGGCCCTGGAAAGCCACCTCATCATATGACATATACATGGTGGACACACCAAAAGACGGAAAGGGCAATGGAATAGCGGAGGATGACCCCTCCAAGAAACAGCAAAAGTGCCGGCGTCAGCGGTGCCGCTCAATATCCCGCCCACACAAAAATGGTGATTCCAGCACGGGAGATAATAATACCCCAGAAAGCGCCGAAGAACATCCCCCCGAGCAAGATTTAGCACAGGAGGATGGAGAAACCAGCCCTCATGAGAGAGCGGCTGACAGAGAGGTCGAGGACGATAATTGTATGCCTCCCTCCGAAGACGAGGCAAGCCTCGACGACGACGAATTCGCCGTTCGGAGGATCCCGTCGAACAAGAGCATTTTCAACGCAGGCTTATGGCCACGGCAAGAAGCCTCAAGAAAAACAGCAACAACTTAAAGCTGATCAAGATCGGCTAGTCGATAGATGGACTGAAGTCCTTGCAGCCGAAGAGCATAAACCCGAACGCCCCTCCAAGTGCTACCCGAAGCGCAGGTTGCTACCCCGATTAGAGGAGGAAGCACTCGACGCGGCCGACAGGCCACCTCGTGGCCGCGACAGAGAGGCCTCATGGCCCTCCACCCAAGCCGCACCCCGTACCAAGGCACGGGAATATGCGTCGGACTTACGAGACATGTTGGAGGACAAGGCAAGGCAAACAAGATCGATCTACGGATCGCGTGGGCGCCCCACGGCTCGAGACGATAACCGTCACGCCGGCCACAAATTCGGCAGGGCCGAACACAGTAGACAAAGCTCATTGGAGCTACGTCATGATATCGCCCAGTACAGAGGCGCCGCACACCCATTGTGCTTCACAGACGAAATAATGGATCATCAAATCCCCGAGGGTTTCAAACCCGTAAACATCGAATCATATGATGGCTCAACAGATCCCGCGGTATGGATCGAGGATTATCTCCTTCATATCCACATGGCCCGCGGCGATGATTTCCACGCCATCAAATACCTCCCACTCAAGCTTAAAGGACCAGCCCGGCAGTGGCTTAACAGCCTGCCAACAGGGTCAATCAGCTGTTGGGAGGACCTGGAAGCCGCATTCCTCAACAATTTCCAGGGCACTTATGTGTGACCCCCAGACGCTGACGACCTAAGCCACGTAATTCAGCAGCCAGATGAATCGGCCAGGCAATTCTGGACACGGTTCCTAACAAAGAAAAATCAAATACTCGACTGTCCGGACGCAGAGGCCTTAGCAGCCTTCAAGCATAATATCCGTGACGAGTGGCTTGCCCGGCACCTAGGACAGGAGAAGCCGAAATCTATGGCAGCACTCACGGCACTCATGACCCGCTTTTGCGCAGGAGAAGATAGCTGGCTTGCTCGTAGCAACAATATGACCAAGAACCCTGGTCGTTCGGACACCAGGGACATTAGGGGCAGGTCGCGTCGCAACCAGCAGAAGCGCCGCATCAACGGCTACAATGCTAAGGATACGACAGTTAATGCCGGATTCAAAGGCTCTAAATCCGGTCAGCGGAAAAAGTCATTCAAAAGGAATCCTAGGGGCCCGTCCAGCTTGGACCGAATACTCGACCGCTTGTGCCAAATACATGGCACCCCCGAAAAGCCGGCCAATCACACCAACAGGGACTGTTGGGTGTTCAAGCAGGCAGTCAGATTAAGCACCAACAATGAAGACAAGGGGTTGCATAGCGATGATGACAAGGAGCCGCGGCCGCCTAACAACAATGGACAGAAGGGTTTTCCCCCACAAGTGCGGACGGTGAACATGATATACGCCACCCACGTCCCCAAAAGGGAGCGGAAGCGCGCGTTAAGGGACGTATACGCGGTTGAGCCAGTCGCCCCAAAGTTCAACCCATGGTCCTCCTGCTCGATCAGCTTTGATCGAAGAGACCATCCCACTAGCATCCGTCATGGCGGATTCGCCGCATTGGTTCTCGACCCAATTATTGACGAATTTCATCTCACTAGAGTCCTTATGGACGGCGGCGGTAGCCTGAACCTGCTTTACCAGGATACAGTGCGGAAAATGGGCATAGATCCCTCGAGGATTAAGCCCACCAAAACGACCTTTAAAGGCGTAATAGCAGGTGTAGAGGCCAGCTGTACAGGCTCAGTCACAATTGAAGTGGTCTTCGGATCTCCGGAATTTTTCCGAAGCGAGGAGTTAATCTTCGACATAGTCCCGTTCCGCAGTGGCTACCATGCACTGCTTGGGCGAACCGCATTCACCAAGTTCAATGCGGTCCCGCACTACGCATACCTTAAGCTCAAGATGCTAGGCCCTCGAGGAGTAATTACGGTCAATGGAAACACCGAACGCTCTCTCCGAACGGAGGAGCACATGGCGGCCCTTGCAGCGGAAATACAAAGCAGCCTCTCCTGGAAGTTCTCCAGTTCGGCCATTAAACGTCCGGATACAGTCAAGCGCGCCCGGAGTAACCTACAACAAGACCGCCTGGCACGTTCCGAGCAGACGTAGCAATGCAGCCCCAACCCCAACCCCAACCCCCGCAAAAAGGCAACGCCAGTACTTCGCGTACATAACTACGCTCTAGAAATACCATGGGCACAGGGGGAGGGGCACCATCATGGCACGCCCAAAACACGGCTTAAACCGCACCAGGGGCTGCCGATTTTTTATACTTTTCTCTTACTTCCAGGACTCTACTCTTCGGAAGGCTTGTTCGGCAGTTCAATTGCCGCACAAACAATGCAAGGACCAGGGAAGCAGACAAGCCATGCCGCATTACGGAAATCCCAGGTGGTCTCTATCACGAGCAGTATACCTGTTTTGCATACTATTCCGCAGCTTGCCCCTGGAGCAGACATGTTAAATAGTCCAACTTTTTCGTTTATCGCATTACTTGTATCGTTCTGCTTTGATCGCAGTTATTTTAATGAACAATGCATAACTTTTGTCTATTTTTTGCATTACCTTTTTTTATATATATGTTCCTTAATGGCATGTTGCACCCGTACACTGGTATGGCCAAAATACGCCAGGGGCTTCAGTACCCCTCAATATGGTGTGAGAAGTCCGAACACTTAAACAAGTGCGGCACCCTGAACTTATAGCATTATATGCATCGGCTCCGAATCATGTCTTGGGTCAATAGTTGGGTTTGCCCGGCTCCTATGTTTTGGTGCCTTACGTTCCGCTATATCGGCTAAGGTAGCACTAGGAGAACCACTGCGATTGTGCCCCAGTTGAGCTGGGCCGAGCACCTCAGTGGAGAAAGCTAAAACTGACTGTCATGATGAAGCGAGAGCTGGTCGCTGTTCGAGAGGTTTTTTTGAGTCCCTAAAGACTTATGCCGCTTCGGGCGAGGAGTCGGCTCTGTCCGGCCATGGCGTGGATAGCGCCCCGAAATCGGTCTTCCGAATACTAGGGGCTTCGCCGAAATTTAAAATTATAGAATTCTATGGCTATGTGAGAGTGTTCACGCATTATAGTCCGATTGCCTCGTTCGTTGGGCTGAGCGCCTCCCTCGAAGGACCCAAATATGGGAAAAAGAGCGCCCAGGTTTATCCCCGAACACCCCAGCACTAGCGGCACGGGGGCAGAAGCCGACGACTCGCCATCTCTCAGTATTGATAAACAGCCGCACAGAAGGTAATATTTTAAATTCAAGCAGCATTGCTTAGCGCATATGAACAAGTTTTCAGCGCACAGGATAACACGAGCGGGTTTTACTCAAAAAATACATCCTTGGTACATTCATCCGCAACAAGGCGGGCACCCTTCAGAACATCCTTATAATAATTCTCGGGCTTGCGATGCTCTTTCCCCGGCGGTGGCCCGTCCTTCACAAGCTTCTCCGCATCCAGCTTGCCCCAGTGCACCTTAGCACGGGCAAGGGCCCTACGGGCACCTTCAATGCAGACGGAGCGCTTGATGTCTTCAAGCCTCGGACAGGCCTCCACCAGCCGCCGCACCAGCCCGAAATAGCTCCCAGGCAGAGCCTCTCCAGGCCACAGCCGAACTAGGAGGCCCTTCATGGCCTGTTCGGCCGCCTTGTGGAGCTCGACCAGTTGCTTCAGCTGCTCGCTCAGGGGCACGGGGTGTCCGGCCTCAGCGTACTGAGACCAGAACACCTTCTCCGTCGAGCTTCCCTACTCGGCTCGATAGAATGCGGCGGCATCGGATACACTTCGGGGAAGATCTGCGAACGCTCCTGGAGAGCTCCGGATTTGGGTAAGTAACAGGTAACTCACGTTTATGTGCTTGCTTTGCATAAAGAATGCCTTACCCGCTGCAATCTTCTTTGCCTCATCTAACTCCTGCAGGGTCTTCTGGGATTCGGCCTTAGCAGATTTGGCATTTTCAATAGCCACCGCAAGCTCGGACGCTTGCGTCTTCGAGTCACGCTCTAAACTCTCATGTTTTTCCATGAGAGCCTGAAGCTCTTGCCGCACCTTGCCAACCTCGGCCTCATACTTCGCCCGCTCGGTGCGCTCCAAGGCCGAATTCTTCTCGGCCTCGTCCAGCGCTTGCTTAAGGGTCGCCACCTCAGACGTGGCCCCTACAATAGCCACGATAATCCTGTCATTTTTCGCAATCGCACCTTTTTTATATATATACTTTCAACAAGGTATTTCTTACCTTCATTGTCCTCGAGCTGCTTCTTGGCACGCTCGAGCTCTTGCTCGGACCTTTCGAGGTCCTGCTTTAGCGCGTCCACTTCCGCAGTCAGTGCGGCGGACGCAAGCAGGGTAGCCTGCACATGCATATTGACTCATTTCTGTTAGACTCCTGCGAATTCTATTTGATCCTCTATTCGGCTTTTCTTCCCGAACGCCAAACAGAGCATCAGGGGCTACTATCTATGCAGTACTCTTATTTACGCATTCTTTACTTACCTCAAAGCCTGTTAAAAGGCTTGTACAAGCTTCAGTCAGTCCGCTTTTGGCGGACTGAACCTTCTGGATCACCGCACTCATAATAGTGCGGTGCCCCTCGTCGATGGAGGCACCTTGGAGCGCCTCCAACATATTGTCCGGCGCCTCCGGTTGGACGGAAGTCACCGGCACGGTAGGCTTGCTCCTCTTGGAAGGAGGTTGCCCGTCGAACTCTGGAACCTTTAAAGATTCCGGAGCTGTGTCCGGCCTTAAGCCGGACTTGGAGCCCTGGGGGGTTTCCTCCCCTTTACTCCTGGAGTCCGGGAGGTCGCCTTGCGGTGCCTCCAGGACCACCTCCTCCCAGCTTGGAACCTGTTGGGTCAACACTTCGGTGTCGCCTGTAGGGCGGGGGGAGGAAGCCGTCGGAAGCGAGTTCACCTCCGACGAGTCCAGTGAGCCGCTCGACGACGTGTCGAGCCGGTCTTTGGGTGGGCTGCATAAATGTATTTGACATAAGGGAAAGTTGTGCAAAAAACGAATACTATGAATTACTCTGGTATCCGGACACTTACGATTTCGCCAGGGGCTTGGCCCTGGGCTGCCAATCCTCTTTGTCGTCGTCGGCGTCGGTGGAGCAGTCCGGAGGAAGGGTTTTCCCCTTCTTGGACCCTCCAGCCTCCTCAGAGAGGGCGGCCTTCCTTTTCTTCTCTCCTCCCGCTGGAGGGGGAGAGGTCTCTTCTTCTTCCTCCTCGTCTTCACGAGAGGAAGGCGCTTAGGGACCGTCGGATGACGAATCCGACACCTCCTAGCGCCGGGCACTCTTTCGAGTCCCCGTGGCCCTTTTCGTGGCCTTCTTCTCCCGCACCACGTAGGGCGCCGGGACCAGCAGCTTCGCTAAGCGAGCGTCCGCTGGGCCTTCGGGCAGAGGAGCCAGACAGTTGATCTGTCCGGACATCACCACCCAATCCTATCAAAGATAAGGGAACTCAGATCCCGCATAGAGTCAAACTATGAAAAACTGATACCCTGTAAAAGGACAAAAATAGCTTACCGCATGAGCGTGATGCTGAGTACTGAATCCGCGATCCTCGGCAGCGGATGCGGGAGCCTCGGCGCCCTTGAAAAGCATCCTCCAGGCATCTTCGTACGTCGTGTCAAAGAGCCTGTTTAGAGTTTGATGCTGCGCCGGGTCGAACTCCCACAGGTTGAAGGCCCGTCATTGACACGGGAGGATCACAAGGATGAGCATAACCTGGACTACGTTGACAAGCTTGAGCTTCTTGTCCACCAGGGTTGGATGCATGTTTGGAGTCCGGTCAGCTCTCCTTTTTTACCCCACGACAGGCCGGTCTCCTTCCAGGAGGTGAGCCGCGTAGGGGGTCCGGACCAAAACTCGGGGGCTGCGACCCATTCGGGGTCGCACGGCTCGGTGATGTAAAACCACCCCGATTGCCACCCCTTCAGGGTCTCCACAAAGCAGCCCTCGAGCCACAAGACATTGGCCATCTTGCCAACCATGGCACCGCCGCACTCTGCCTGGCTGCCGCGCACCACCTTCGGCTTGACGTTGAAGGTCTTTAGCCATAAGCCGAAATGAGGGCGGATGCGGAGGAAAGCCTCGCACACGACGATAAACGCCGAGATGTTGAGGACGAAGTTCGGGGCCAGATCGTGGAAATCCAGGCCGTAGTAGAACATGAGCCCCCGGACAAATGGATGCAGAGGGAACCCAGTCCGCGGAGGAAATGGGGGAGAAATACCACCCTCTCATGGGGCCTAGGAGTGGGGATGAGCTGCCCCTTCTCGGGGAGTCGGTGCGTGATGTCACTGGCCAGATATCCGTCCTTCCTTAGCTTTTTTATGTGTCCCGCCATGACAGAGGAAACCATGCACTTGCCTCGCGCTCCGGACATGACTGGAGAAGGTCGAGGTGGTAGTGCGGACTTGGGCACTGGAGCTTGAGAGCGCAAGAATGGATAGGCAGAGGAGGAAGAAGGCATGGGTGAGAAGGTGGATCCTTATCCCCTTACATGGGTGGATGCGGTTATGTGTCCCCACCAGCCTGGTAAAACTTGCTTATCTCCAAGCACCATAATCGAAGGCACGGTTGGGTTACCTATGCCCGTAATGATGAGAATCCTGAAATGAGGGGACATGATCTCTCCTTCAACAAGACGTGCCAAGGAAACCGCCTCGCACAACGCGCTGAGGTGGGATAATTAAATGGATAAAGGCTTGGCCGTGGCGTGTCGCACCACGGAATACATCAGCAGATTAGATTTGTGTTAATATTATTATTCTCTCTACGGCAATATGTGGAAACTTATTTTGCAGATCCGGACACTATCTTTGTGTTCAAAATCTTCTATGAAGTACTTGGAGGAGGAACCCGCCTTGCAATGCCGAAGACAATCTGTGCACCGGACTCGTCGTCATTGAAGCCTGGTTCAGGGGCTACTGAGGGGGATTAGGGGGTGTTCGGATAGCTGAACTATACCTTCAGTCGGACTCCTGGACTATGAAGATACAAGATTGAAGACTCCGTCCCGCGTCCGGAAGGGACTTTCCTTGGCGTGGAAGGCAAGCTTGGCGATACGGATGTTCAGGTCTCCTACCATTGTAACCGACTCTATGTAACCCTAACCCTCTCCGATGTCTATATAAACCGGAGGGTTTTAGTCCGTAGGACAACATACACATCGACAATCATACCATAGGCTAGCTTCTAGGCTTTAGCCTCTCTGGTCTCGTGGTAGATCAACTCTTGTAATACCCATATCATCAATATTAATCAAGTAGGATGTAGGGTTTTACCTCCATCGAGAGGGCCCGAACCTGGGTAAAACTTCGTGTCCCCTGCCTCCTGTTACCATCCGGCCTAGACGCACAGTTCGGGACCCCCTACCTGAGATCCGCCGGTTTTGACACCGACAGAGAACTACTCCCTCCTCGTCATGGAGAGCACCAGGATGATGAAGATGGCCACCAGAGAAGGATTTTCCCCCTCCGACAGGGTGCCGGAATGGGTCTAGATTGGTTTTCGGTGGCTACGGAGGCTTCTGACGGCGGAACTCCTGATCTAATCTATGTTCTGACATTTTTAGGGTATATGGAGATATATAGGCGGAAGAAATATGTTAGGGGGGCCACGAGGGGCCCACAAGGGTGGAGGGCGAGCCCCCTACCTCGTGGCCTCCTCGAAGGTCCCCAGACGTGCACTCCAAGTCTTCTGGGCTTCTTTCCTTCCAAAAATGAGTCCCGTGAAGTTTTAAGTCAATTGGACTCCGTTTGATTTTTCTTTTCTTCGAAACCCTAAAATAGGGTAAAAACAGAAACTGGCACTGGGCTCTGGGTTAATAGGTTAGTCCTAAAAATGATATAAAAGTGTATAATAAAGCCTATAAACATTCAAAACAGTAGATAATATAGCATGGAGCAATCCAAAATTATAGATACGTTGGAGACGTATCAGCATCCCAAAGCATAATTCCTGCTCGTCCTCGAGTAGGTAAATGATAAAAAACAGAATTTTTGATGTGGAATGCTAGTTGGCATAATTTCAATGTAATTATTCCTAATTGTGGCATGAATATTCAGATCCGAAAGATTCAAGATAAAAGTTCATATTGACATAAAAATGATAATACTTCAAGCATACTAACTAAGCAATCATGTCTTCTCAAAATAACATGGCCAAAGAAAGTTCATCCCTACAAAATCATATAGTTTAGTCATGCTCCATTTTCGTCACACAAGAATGCTCTCATCATGCACAACCCTGATGACAAGCCAAGCAATTGTTTCATACTTTAGTAATCTCAAACCTATAAACTTTCACGTAATACATGAGCGCGAGCCATGGATATAGCACTATGGGTGGAATAGAATAATGAGGGGGTTATGTGGAGAAGACAAAAAGGAGAAAGTCTCACATCAGAGAGGCTAATCAATGGGCTATGGAGATGCCCACCGATTGATGTTAATGCAAGGAGTAGGGATTGCCATGCAATGGATGCACTAGAGCTATAAATGTACGAAAGCTCAACAAAAGAAACAAGTGGGTGTGCATCCAACTTGCTTGCTCACGAAGACCTAGGGCACTCGAGGAGGCCCATTGTTGGAATATACAAGCCAAGTTATACAATAAAAAATTCCCACTAGTATATAAAAGTGATAACATGAGAGACTCTCTACTATGAAGATCATGGTGCTACTTTGAAGAACAAGTGTGGTAAAAGGATAGTAACATTGTCCCTTCTCTCTTTTTCTCTCATTTTTTGGGCCTTCTCTTTTTTATGGCCTTTCTCTTTTTGGGGGGCCTTCTCTTTTTTATGGCCTTTCTCTTTTTTTATTCCTCACTTGGGACAATGCTCTAATAATGATGATAATCACACTTCTATTTATTTACAACTCGATACTAGAACAAAGTATGACTCTATATGAATGCCCCTGGCGGTGTACCGGGATATGCAATGACTCAATTGTGACATGTATGGAAGAATTATGAACGGTGCCTTTGCCACAAATACGATGTCAACTACATGATCATGCAAAGCAATATGACAATGATGAACGTGTCATGATAAACGGAATGGTGGAAAGTTGCATGGCAATATATCTCAGAATGGCTATGGAAATGCCATAATAGGTAGCTATGGTTGCTGTTTTGAGGAAGATATAAGGAGGTTTATGTGTGAAAGAGCATATCATATCACGGGGTTTGGATGCACCGGCGAAGTTTGCGCCAACTCTCAATGTGAGAAAGGGTAATGCATGGTACCGAAGACGCTAGCAATGACGGATGGGTGAGAGTGCGTATAATCCATGGACTCAACATTAGTCATAAAGAACTCACATACTTATTGCAAAAATCTACAAATCATCAAAAACCTCGGTACTATGCACATGCTCCTAGGGGGATAGATTGGTAGGAAAATACCATCGCTCGTCCCCGACCGCCACTCATAAGGAGGACAATCAAATAACACCTCATGTTTCAAATTTGTTACACAATTTTTACCATAAGTGCATGCTATGGGACTTGCAAACTTCAACACAAGTATTCTTCAAATTCACAACTACTCAACTAGCACGACTTTGATATTATTACCTCCATATCTCAAAACAATCATCAAGCATCAAACTTCTCTTAGTATTCAATACACTCATAAGAAAGTTTTATTATTAATCTTGTACACCTAGCATATTAGGATTTTAAGCAAATTACCATGCTATTTAAGACTCTTAAAATAATCTAAGTGAAGCATTAGAGTTCATCTATTCCTTCAAAATAAAACTACCACCATGCTCTAAAAGATATAAGTGAAGCACTAGAGCAAATGACAAACTACTCCGAAAGATATAAGTGAAGATCAATGAGTAGTTGAATAATTATGCAACTATGTGAAGACTCTCTAATCATTTAAGAATTTCAGATCTTGGTATTTTATTCAAACAGAAAGCAAAGCAAAAGAAAATGACATTCTAAGAATGGCAAACATCATGTGAAGAAGCAAAAACTTAGGATCAACCGACACTAACCGATAGTTGTTGAAGAAGAAAGGTGGAATGCCAACCGGGGAATCCCCAAGCTTAGATGCTTGAGACTTCTTGAAATATTATCTTGGGATGCCTTGGGCATCCCCAAGCTTGAGCTTTTGTGTCTCCTTAATTCCTATCATATCACGGTCTGCCTAAATCTCAAAAGCTTCATCCACACAAAACTCAACAAGGACTCGTGAGATAAGTTAGTATAAACCATTGCAAAAACCTTATCATACTCTACTGTAGAAAATCACTAAAATTATTATTCAACATTGCATACTAAATGCCTCTGCATATTTAATAGTCCTATCCTCAAATAGAATCATTAAAGAAGCAAACATATGCAAACAATGCAAACATAACAGCAATCTTCCTAAACAGGATAGTCTGTAAAGAAGGCTGCAACATCCATACTTCCCTAGCTCCAAAAATTATTAAAGAAAATTCCCACTATCTTAAATTTATCAGAGCTTAATATTAAAAAGGTTTCAACATTTTATCACAATCTGAATTTTCTAGGGAATTATTGCAACAGCGGTAAACTTTCTGTTTTCAAACAGCAACATGTATACTTGTAACATAGGCAAAGTAAAGGCTATGAATGCCACTTTTATTGAAATAAAAGATGCAAAACATTGTTCTAAATAGCAGCATTCAAATACTAACAAAATAAATTGACGCTCCAAGCAAAACACATATCATGTGGCGAATAAAAATATAGCTCCAAGTTACCGATGAACGAAGACGAAAGAGGGGATGCCTTCCGCGGCATCCCCAAGCTTAGGCTCTTGGTTGTCCTTGAATATTACCTTGGGGTGCCTTGGGAATCCCCAATCTTAGGCTCTTGTCACTCCTTATTCCATAGTCCATCGAACCCTTACCCAAAACTTGAAAACTTCACAACACAAAACTTAACAGAAAACTCGTAAGCTCCGTTAGCGAAACAAAACAAAACACCACTTCAAGGTAATGTAATGAACTCATTATTTATTTATATTGGTGTTAAAACTACTGTATTCAAACTTCTCTATGGTTTATAAACTATTTTACTAGCCATAGATTCATCAAAATAAGCAAACAACACACGAAAAGCAGAATCTGTCAAAAACAGAACAGTCTGTAGTAATCTGGATAAAACGTATACTTTTGTAACTCATAAAATTCTAAAATAAATTGCTGGACCTGAGGAATTTATCTATTAACCATATTCAAAAATAATTAACTAAATAGCACTCTCCAAATAAAAATGGCAGCAATTCTCGTGAGCGCTAAAGTTTCTGTTTTTTACAGCATGATCAACAAGACTTTCCCCAAGTCTTCCCAAAGGTTCTACTTGCCACAAAAACTAATTAAAAGCATAAAACCACATATAAACAGAGGATATATGAATTATTTATTACTAAACAGGAACAAAAAGCAAGGAATAAAAATAAAGTTGGGTTGCCTCCCAACAAGTGCTATCGTTTAACGCCCCTAGCTAGGCATGATGATTTCAATGATGCTCACATAAAAGATAACAATTGTAACATAAAAAGAGCATCATGAAGAATATGACTAGAAAATTTAAGTCTAACCCACTTCCTATGCATAGGTATTTTGTGAGCAAATAACTTATGGGAACAATAATCAACTAGCATAGGAAGGCAAAACGAGCATAACTTCAAAATTTTAAGCACATAGAGAGGAAACTTGATGTTATTGCAATTCCTACAAGCATATATTCCTCCCTCATAATAATTTTCATTAGCATCATGAATGAACTCAACAATATAACCAGCACCTAAAGCATTCTTGTCATGATCTACAAGCATAGAAAATTTACTACTCTCCACACAAGCAAATTCTTCTCATGAATAATAGTGGGAGCAAACTCAACAAAATAATTATCATGTGAGGCATAATCCAATTGAAAACTAAAATCATGATGACAAGATTCATGGATATAATTATTCTTTATAGCATACAAGTCATCAAAATAATCATCATAGATAGGAGGCATGCTTTCATCATAATAAATTTGCTCATCAAAACTTGGGGGGCAAAAAATATCATCTTCATCAAACATAGCTTCCCCAAGCTTGTGGCTTTGCATATCATTAGCATCATAGATATTCAAGGAATTCATAATAACAGCATTGCAATCATGCTCATCATTCAAATATTTAATGCCAAACATTCTAATGCATTCTTCTTCTAGCACTTGAGCACAATTATCGGAATCCTTATTTTCATGATAGATATTAAAAAGATGGAGCATATGAGGTACCCTTAATTCCATTTTTTGGTAGTTTTATTTTATAGACTAAACTAGTGATAAAACAAGAAACTAAAATACTCGATTGCAAGATCTAAAGATATACCTTCAAGCACTAACCTCCCCGGCAACGGCGCCAAAAAAGAGCTTGATGTCAACTACACAACCTCCTTCGTGTAGACGTTGTTGGGCCTTCAAGTGCAGAGGTTTGTAGGACAGTAGCAAATTTCCCTCAAGTGGATGACCTAAGGTTTATCAATCCGTAGGAGGCGTAGGATGAAGATGGTCTCTCTCAAGTAACCCTACAACCAAATAAGAAAGAGTCTCTTGTGCACCCCAACACACCCAATACAATGGTAAATTGTATAGGTGCACTAGTTCGGCGAAGAGATGGTGATACAAGTGGTATATGGATAGTAGATAAAGGTATTTGTAATCTGAAATTATAAAAACAACATGGTAACTAATGATAAAAGTAAGTGTAAAATGGTATTGCAATGTGTGGAAATAAGGCCTAGGGTTCATACTTTCGCTAGTGTAAGTTCCCTCAACAATAATATCATAATTGGATCACATAACTATCCCTCAACATGCAACAAAGAGTCACTCAAAGTCACTAATAGCGGAAAACGAACGAAGAGATTATGGTAGGGTATGAAACCACCTCAAAGTTATTCTTTCCAATCAATCCGTTGGGCTATTCCTATAAGTGTCACAAACAGCCCTAGAGTTCGTACTAGAATAACACCTTAAGACACAAAGCAACCCAAACCCTAATGTCACCTAGATACTCCAATGTCACCTCAAGTATCCGTGGGTATGATTATACGATATGCATCACACAATCTCAGATTCATCTATTCAACCAACACAAAGGACCTCAAAGAGTGCCCCAAAGTTTCTACCGGAGAATCACGACGAAAATGTGTGCCAACCCCTATGCATAGGTTCATGGGCGGAACCCGCAAGTTGATCACCAAAACATACATCAAGTGAATCACGTGGCATCCCATTGTCACCACAGATACGCACGGCAAGACATACATCTAGTGTTCTCAAATCTTTAAAGACTCAATCCGATAAGATAACTTCAAAGGGGAAACTCAATTCATTAAAAGAGAGAAGAGGGGGAGGAGAAACATAAGATCCAACTATAATAGCAAAGCTCGTGATACATCAAGATCGTGCAAATTAAGAACACGAAAGAGAGAGAGAGATCAAACACATAGCTACTGGTACATACCCTCAGCCCTGAGGGAGAACTACTCCCTCCTCGTCATGGAGAGCAACGGGATGATGAAGATGGCCACCGGAGAAGGATTGCCCCCTCCGGCAGGGTGCCGAAATGGGTCCAGATTGGTTTTCGGTGGCTACGAAGGCTTCTAGCGGCGGAACTCCCGATCTAATCTCCATTCTGATGTTTTTAGGGTATATGGAGATATATAGGTGGAAGAAATATGTCAGGGGGGCCACGAGGGGCCCACGAGGGTGGAGGGCGCGCCCCCTACCTCGTGGCCTCCTCGAAGGTCCCCAGACGTGCACTCCAAATCTTTTTGGCTTCTTTCCTTCCAAAAATGAGTTCCGTGAAGTTTTAGGTCAATTGGACTCCGTTTGATTTTCCTTTTCTTCGAAACCCTAAAACAGGGTAAAAACAGAAACTGGCACTGGGCTCTGGGTTAATAGGTTAGTACCAAAAATGATATAAAAGTGTATAATAAAGCCCATAAACATTCAAAACAGTAGATAATATAGCATGGAGCAATCAAAAATTATAGATACGTTGGAGACGTATCAATGATTATGGCATTTTCTGTAAGAGCACGTTTGACGTATCAATGAGAATATAGAGGAAACAGTTTTGTCCAACCTTATTTGGTATTGGCTTATTCCATAATCTGTATTCCGTCTTCATGATAGATTGACATACGTATCGCGGCATTAATTGCCATGGGCTCGATTTGGCGACATATATTTTTCAAAAACAAAAAAATTCCGAACACTTTTACAGTACACTTCGGCGTCCCGAACTCCCCATTATATGCATCCGCTCCGAATCATGTCTTTGGTCAATAGTTGGCTTGCCTGGCTCCTGTGGTTACCACCTTACATTTCGCTTGTTCGGCTAATGTAGTAAAGGGAGAACTACTGCGATTGTGTTTCTGGCTCGTCCAGTCAAACACCTCAGTAGAGAAAGCCGAAAACTGACTGTCATGATATAGCGAGAGCTGGTCAGCGGTTCGGTGAGACTTACTAAATCTTTTGCGATTTTTCTTCATATTAGATGAAGGACCGGCCTCTACCCGGTCATGCGCCTAAAAGCATCCAAGTTCGGATAGCCAAACAAACACCAAGGGCTAGCTCATAGTCCCATTGTCAAACTCCTATGGCTAAGTGAGAGTGATAAAGCCGCATAGTCTGATTGCCTAGTTCTCTACACGATCACCTCCTTTACGGACCAACACGTTGGGGCAAGTGTGGTCTAGTGCTATACAGATCACCCCCGTAGTATCTACGTGGGGGCTGAAGCCAATGACAGGCAAACTATCAGATACAAAAAACGGCCGCATAGGAGGAAAATAATTTGAGATAAACACACAAGTATATTGTTCAAAGGCCTTGTTTCATAATACAAAGACCGGCCAGCGGGTGTACATTCATTCAAACATAATATCCTTTGAGCATTGACCCTCTATTAAACGGGCACCCTCTAGGACGTCTTCAAAACAGCGCTCCGTCTGGCGATAGTCCTTGCCTTCGGGTGGGCCCTCAACTGCTATGACGGCAGCCTTCATCTTTGTCTAGTGCATCTTAGCATGGGCAAAGGCCATCCGGGCACCCTCAATATAGGAGGAGCGCTTCACAGCTTCGATTTGGGGTAGGGCGTCGGCGAGCCACTTGACTAGGCCAAAGTAGCTGCCAGGAATAGGTTCGGCTGTTCATAATCGGACTACAATGTCCTTCATGGCCAGTCCAGACATCCTATGAAGCTCCGCCAGCTGCATCATCTGGTCGTTCAATAGCACTGGACGCTCCGGCGCCAGGTACTGTGACCAGAAGAGTTTCTCCGTTGTGCTCCCCTCTTGGGCGCGGAAAAACTTCGCAGCGTCAACAGCGCTCTTCGGAGGATCCGCAAACGCATCTGGAGAACTCCACAATCCAGTAAGCGGGGCATATGCTTGACTGCCAAATTTACTTTGCAAAAGAAAGGGCTTACCAGCCGCTATCTGTTCAGCCTGCTTGATCTCCTCGCGAGCCGCCCGGGACTCAGTCCACGCCTCCCTGGCCTTTTGGAGAGTCCTGGAAAGTTTGTCTGCATGAGCCTTATTCTTCTCCACCAAGGCCTCACACTCTTGAGCTCTTGGTCAACTTCGGTCACCCTCTCCTCATACTGGCGGCGGGTGGCCTGCTCGGCCTTTAAATCTGCATCCGCTTTATCAGCAGCCGCTCTACTCACCCTCTCCCGCTCTTGGACTTGCGATGGGGCGCCCTTGAGAGTCTCAATCTCGGTCGCACTACCTGCAAATAATTTACACAAGAAAGTGTGTTAGCTTAAAACTCCACACTCGAATATAATTTTAGTTTACAAATGCGTACCTTGCGCCTCATCGAACCGCTTGTTAATGCGGGCGAGGTCGTCATTGGCCAACTTCAGCTTCCGTTTGAGCTCGGAAACTTCAGCGGCCTGGGCGGTTGCCGCCAACAGTGAAGCATGTACATTAAATAGATATGCATGTAGCCTTCTGTGATATTCATTTGATCCTCTGTTCATTTTTTTCAAGACCGAACATAGTCTCAGGGGCTACTATCTGTATACAAGCACACTTTCTTCATATAGAAAGGCGTCTTACGTCGCATACCTCAAAGCCTATCAGTAGGCTGGTAAAGGCTCCGTTTAGCCCGCTCTTAGCGGACTAAATCTTCTCAACCACCACACCCATCAGGGTACGGTGCTCCTCCACGATGGAAGCACGTCGAAGTGCTTCCGTCAAGGTGTACGGGGCCTCCGGATTGATGGAGGTTTCCGGAGGAGTCGGCGCTCCCCCCTCCTTCAAAGGGGGTTGCCTGCTCGATTCCAGAGACGTATTGGTCTCCGGAATGGTGTTCGGTCGGGGGCCGGATTGGTCATGGCCCCCATCATCAGTCTCCATAGGGGTTGGTTCCACCATGTTACCGGCAGCCGAGGTATTACCCTCTGGTGCCATCTCGACGGCCTCCGCACCTCTCCATGGCCTGGAGAGGCCTTTCAGGACAACACTTCGGTGTCGTCCATAGCGGTTGGCGGGGAAGCTCGCGGAGGCGCCTCGCTCTCCACCATCCCTGGCTCCAGTGAATTCCCCGAAGACGATGATTGGGCAAGATCGCGGGCCGGGCTGAGCCACACAACACAAATATGTTAGAACTACAATCATAAAAACTAGACATACGCATAGTGTCCTTGGGTACTTATGATGCGGCCAGGGGCTTCGACCTGGGCCGCCATTCGGGGAGGGCTTCGGTACCCGAATCCGAACCATCCGAGAGGGTTATTTCTCCCTCTTGGACGCCTCCACTCATGGGTCTGTAGAGGCCGCCCTTTTCTTCTTCCTCCCCTTAGGGGGAGAATTGCTCTCTGCTTCCTCCTGATCTTCATCTTCATCTCCCTTGTGGGAGGAGAGAGCTTCGGTATCTCTGGACACGGCATCCGAAGTACCTTTATGGCGGAGGCCACCTTTGGCCTCCTTGCTCTTTTTCTTGGCCTTCTTCTCCGGCCTTGTTAACAGAGGAGTGGCTGGGCTTTCAGGTAGCAGTGCCGGACACCTGATCCGCTCCGCCTTCGCTATCCAACCGTGAATACGGAATGGTGTCTCAGTATATCCTTCAACTTATGGAGCAAAATTATGTTCGAAGGTAAGAAGCTTACCTCAGTAGCCGGATGTGCGCTGTCAAGACCAATGTCTTCGGTCTTATCCGACCACGACTTCTGGGCCTTAAAAAGGAGTTTCCAGATCTCTTCGTGCGTTGTACCGAAGAAGCGCTGCAGGGTTCGGGGACCGTCCGGATTAAACTCCCACATGCAGAGACGTCTGCGTTGGCATGGGAGGATCCGGCAGAAGACCATCACCTAAATCACGTCGGTGAGACTGGTGTGCTTCTTTATCATACTCTTGATGCACTTTTGCATCATCATCACTTTGTCGGTTGACCCCCAGTCCAGACCCTTGTTGGTCCAAGACGTGAGATGCATAGGGGGCCCAGATCTAAATTCTGGAGCGGCCACCCATTTGGTGCCGCAGGGCTCGGTGATGTAGAACCACTCCTGCTGCCACACCTTCACGATCTCCACAAAGGCTCTTTTGGGACAAGTGGTGTTGGGAATTTGCCCACCATGGCACCGCCGCAGTTAGTGTGCTGCCTGTCAACCACCTTCGGCTTCACATTGAAGACTTTCAGCCACATGCCGCAATGGGGTGGAATACGGAGGAGCGCCTCACACACGATGATGAACACCGAGATGTGAAGGAAGGAGTTTGGGGCTAGATCATGGAAATCTAGCCGGTAATAGAACATGAGACCGTGGACAAAAGGGTGAAGTGGAAACCCTAGGCCGCGGAGGAAGTGAGGGATGAACACAACCCTCTCGGCGGGCTCTGGAGTGGGGATGATTTGCTCTTTGGGCGGGAGCCTGTGTCCGATTTCCACGGTCAAATACTTTGCCTCCCAGAGTTCCTTAATGTCCTTCTCCATGACAGAGGAGGCCACCCACTTGCCTTGAGAGCCGGATTCGGACATGGTTGCAAGGATGTGGCGGTGGGAAAGGTGGAAACTTGGGCGCTAGAGCTCGAGGATGGGAAGGCTGAGGAAGGAAGAAGGAGTGGGGTAAAAAGATGGATCTTTATCCTCTTATATAGGTAGTGAATACCAAACGCCCCCCACTTGCCTTAAAACTCGCCTATTCCCAAGGGGTTGTGCGCGTGGCACTGATACGTCTCCAACGTATCTAAAATTTTTGATTGCTCCATTCTATATTGTCTACTGTTTTGGACTATATTGGGCTTTATTTTCCACTTTTATATTATTTTTGGGACTAACCTATTAACCGGAGGCCCAGCCCAGAATTGCTATTTTTTGCCTATTTCAGCGTTTCGAAGAAACGGAATATCAAACGGAGTCCAAACGGAACAAAACCTTCGGGAACGTGATTTTCTCACCGAACGTGATCTAGGAGACTTGGACCCTACGACAAGGCATCAGAGAGGCGGTCATGAGGGTGGGGGCGCCCCCCTTAGGGCGTGCCCCCTGCCTCGTGGGCCCCTCGATGCTCCACCGACGTACTTCTTCCTCCTATATATACATATGTACCCCCGAACGATCAGATACGGAGCCAAAAACCTAATTCCACCGCCGCAACTTTCTGTATCCACGAGTTCCCATCTTTGGGCCTGTTCTGGAGCTCCGCCGCAGAGCGCCGTCATCACGGAGGGCTTCTACATCATCATAGCCTCTTCGATGAAGTGTGAGTAGTTTACCTCAGACCTTCGGGTCCATAGTTAGTAGCTAGATGGCTTCTTCTCTCTTTTTGGACCTCAATACAAAGTTCTCCCCCTCTCTTGTGGAGATCTATTCGATGTAATCTTCTTTTTGCGGTGTGTTTGTTGAGATCGATGAATTGTGGGTTTATGATCAAGTCTATCTATGAATAATATTTGAATCTTCTCTGAATTCTTTTATGTATGATTGGTTATCTTTGCAAGTCTCTTCGAATTATCCGTTTGGTTTGGCCAACTAGATTGGTAGTTCTTGCCATGGGAGAAGTGCTTAGCTTTGGGTTCGATCGTGCGGTGTCCTTTCCCAGTGACAGAAGGGGCAGCAAGGCACGTATTGTATCGTTGCCATCGAGGATAACAAGATGGGGTTTATTTCATATTGCATGAATTTATCTCTCTACATCATGTCATCTTGCTTAAGGCGTTACTCTGTTTTTAACTTAATACTCTAGATGCATGCTGGATAGCGGTCGATGAGTGGAGTAATAGTAGTAGATGCAGAATCGTTTCGGTCTACTTGTCACGGACGTGATGCCTATATACATGATCATGCGTAGATATTCACATAACTGTGCTCAATTCGGTCAATTGCTCAACAGTAATTTGTTCACCCACCGTAGAATACTTATGATCTTGAGAGAAGCCACTAGTGAAACCTATGGCCCCCGGGTCTATTCTCATCATATCAATCTCCATCACTTTAATCTTGCTTTGCTTTTTACTTTGCCTTCACTTTTTATTTTGCATATTTATACCAAAAATACCAAAAATATTATATCTATCAGATCTCACTCTCGTAAGTGACCGTGAAGGGATTGACAACCCCTAATCGCGTTGGTTGCGAGTAGCTATCGTTTTTTGCAGGTACGAGGGACTTGAGCGTGGCCTCCTACTGGATTGATACCTTGGTTCTCAAAAACTGAGGGAAATACTTACGCTACTTTGCTTCATCATCCCTTCCTCTTCGAGGAAAACCAACGCAAGCTCAAGAGGTAGCAAGAGGGATTTCTGGCGCCGGTGCCGGGCAGGCTCACGCGAAGTCAAGTTAAAATTTTATCTCCCGTCAACGAGCCATTTCTGGCGCCGTTGCCGGGGAGTCTATGCAAAAAGTCAACATACCAAGTACCCATCACAATCCCTATCTCTCGCATTACATTATTTGCCATTTGCCTCTCGTTTTCCTCTCCCCCACTTCACCCTTGCCGTTTTATTCGCCCTCTCTCTCTCTATCCTCCCTCTCTATTTGCCTCTTTTGCCCGCTTGCCTTTTTGTTTGCTCATGTGTTAGATTGCTTGTTTGTCACGATGGCTCAAGATACTACCAAATTGTGTGACTTCACCAATACCAATAATAATGATTTCCTTAGCACTCCGATGGCTCCTCTTGCCAATACTGAATCTTGTGAAATTAATACTGCTTTGTTGAATCTTGTTATGAAGATCAATTCGCCGGCCTTCCTAGTGAAGATGCCGCTACTCATCTGAATAGCTTCGTTGATTTATGTGATATGAAAAAGAAAAAAGATGTCGATAATGATGTCGTTAAATTGAAGCTATTTCCTTTTTCGCTTAGATATCGTGCTAAAGCTTGGTTTTCGTCTTTGCCTAAAAATAGTATTGATTCTTGGAACAAGTGCAAAGATGCTTTTATCTCTAAATATTTCCCTCCCGCTAAGATCATCTCTCTTAGAAACGATATTATGAACTTTAAGCAACTTCATCATGAACATGTTGCACAAGCTTGGCAGAGAATGAAATTAATGATACGTAATTGCCCTACTCATGGTTTGAATTTGTGGATGATTATACAAAAAATTTATGCCGGATTGAATTTTGCTTCTAGAAATCTTTTAGATTCGGCCGCGGGAGGCACTTTTATGGAAATCACTTTAGGAGATGCTACTAAAGTCCTAGATAATATTATGGTTAATTATTCTCAATGGCATACTGAAAGATCTTCTAATAAAAAAGTACATGCGATAGAAGACATCAATGTTTTGAGTGGAAAGATGGATGAACTTATGAAATTATTTTCTACTAAGAGTGTTTCTTCTGATCCTAATGATATGCCTTTGTCTACTTTTATTGAGAATAATAATGAATCTATGGATGTGAATTTTGTTGGTAGGAATAATTTTGGTAACAACGCTTATAGAGGGAATTTTAATCCTAGGCCATATCCTAGTAATCCTTCTAATAATTATGGGAATTCCTACAACAACTCCTATGGAAATTATAATAAGATGCCCTCTGAATTTGAGAATAGTGTTAAAGAGTTTATGAATTCACAAAAGAATTTTAATGCTTTACTTGAAGAGAAATTGCTTAAAGTTGATGATTTGGCTAGGAACGTTGATAGAATTTCTCTTGAGATTGATTCTTTAAAGCTTAGATCTATTCCTCCTAAGCATTATATCAATGAGTCTCTCAAAGCCATGAGAATTTCCATTGATGAGTGCAAGGAAAGAACCGCTAGGATGCGTGCTTCAAAAGATGCCTTTCTTAAAGCGTGTTCTTCCAATTCCTATGAAAATCAAGATGAAGATCTAAAAGTTATTGATGTGTCACCTATTAAACCTTTGTTTTGCAATATGAATCTTGATGAAACTACATATGATCTTCCTTTACCTAGAAGGCGTTCTAAAAATTCGTAGTATTCAGATCTTTATGATGAAATTGATGAAAGTGGGATTGAAAGAAATAAAAATCTAGATGTTGCTAAACCCACTATATTGGATTTCAAGGAATTTAATTATGAAAGTTGCTCTTTAATTGATTGTATTTCCTTGTTGCAATCCGTGCTAAATTATCCACATGCTTATAGTCAACATAAAGCCTTCACCGAACATATTGTTGATGCCTTGATGCAATCTTATGAAGAAAAACTTGAGTTGAAAGTTTCTATCCCAAGAAAACTCTATGATGAGTGGGAACCAACTATTAAAATTAAAATTAAAGATCATGAGTTTTATGCTTTGTGTGATTTGGGTGCTAGTGTCTCTACTATTCCCAAGACTTTGTGTGATTTGCTAAATTTCCGTAATTTTGATGATTGCTCTCTAAACTTGCATCTTGCGGATTCCACTATTAAGAAACCTATGGGAATGATTAATGATGTTCTTATTGTTGCAAATAGAAATTATGCAACCATAGATTTCATTGTTCTTGATATAGATTGCAATCCTTCTTGCCCTATTATTCTTGGTAGACCTTTCCTTAGAACGGTTGGTGCGATTATTGATATGAAGGAAGGGAATATTAGATTTCAATTTCCATTAAAAAAGGGCATGGAACACTTTAGAAGAAATAAAATAAAATTACCATATGAAACTATCATGAGAGCCACTTATGGATTGCCTACCAAAGATGGCAATATCTAGATCTGTCCTCGCTTTTATGCCTAGCTAGGGGCGTTAAACGATAGCGCTTGTTGGGAGGCAACCCAATTTTATTTTTATTCCTTGCTTTTTGCACCTGCTTAGTAATAAATAAATTATCTATCCTCTGTTTTGGTTCTGTTTTTTGTGTTTAATTAGTGTTTGTGCCAAGTAGAACCGTTGGGAAGACTTGGGGAAAGTCTTGTTGAACTTGCTGTAAAAAAACAGAAACTTTAGCGCTCACGAGTACTGCTGTCATTTTTATTTGAAGAGTGATATTTAGTTAATTCTTTTTTAAGATGATTAATAGATAAATTACTCACGTCCAGAAATTTATTTTAGAATTTTTGGGGTTCCATATCTTGCGCTACCTACAGATTACTACAGACTGTTCTGTTTTTGACAGATTCTGTTTTTCGTGTGTTGTTTGCTTATTTTGATGAATCTATGGTTAGTAAAATTGTTTATAATCCATAGAGAAGTTGGAATACAGTAGGTTTAACACCAATATAAATAGATAATGAGTTAATTACAGTACCTTGAAGTGGTGTTTTGTTTTCTTTCGCTAACGGAGCTCACGTGTTTTCTACTTTAAGTTTTGTGTTGTGAAGTTTTCATGTTTTGGGTGAATTCTTTTGATGGATTATGGAACAACGAGTGGCAAGAGCCTAAGCTCGGGGATGCCCATGGCACCCCCAAGATAATCCAAGGACACCAAAAAGTCAAAGCTTGGGGATGCCCCGGAAGGCATCCCCTCTTTCGTCCACTTCCATAGGTAATTTACTTGGAGCTATATTTTTATTCACCAACATGATATGTGTTTTGCTTGGAGCGTCTTGTATTATTTGTGTCTTCGTGTCTTAGTATGCCACAATCATCCTTGCTGTACACACCTTTTGAGAGAGCCATACATGAACTAAAATTTGATAGAATACTCTATGTGCTTCACTTATATCTTTTGAGCTATGAAGTTTTGCTCTATGTGCTTCACTTATATCTATTGAGCGTTATAATTTTGCTCTATGTGCTTCACTTAGATCTTTTAGAGCACGGTGGTGGATTTGTTTTAAATAAACTATTGATCTCTCATGCTTAACTTAAATTATTTTGAGAGTCTCTTAATAGCATGGTAATTTGCTTAATAATAATATGCTTGGTATTCAAGATTTGTGAAACTTTCTTTTGAGTGTGTTGAATACCAAGAAAAGATTGAAGCATGATAATTGTTTTGAGATATGGAGGTGATAATATTAAAGTCATGCTAGTTGAGTAGTTTTGAATTTAAAGAATACTTGTGTTAAAGTTTGTGATTCCCGTAGCATGCACGTATGGTCAACCGTTATGTGATGAAGTCGGAGCATGATTTATTTATTGATTGTCTTCCTTATGAGTGGCGGTCGGGGACGAGCGATGGTCTTTTCCTACCAATCTATCCCCCTAGGAGCATGCGCGTAATACTTTGCTTTGATAACTTCTAGATTTTTGCAATAAGTATATGAGTTCTTTATGACTAATGTTGAGTCCATGGATTATACGCACTCTCACCCTTCCACCATTTGCGTACCAAGTGGCTATTTCCATCATTCCGGTCAGGGTCATGTCTCCTGTCCGACCGAATTTCAGGTTAAGCTCACGATACCGAACGCCCTCCTTGAAGATACACACTGCTTGATGCTGGGACACATTCTCCACTATGTGATGCAAAGTGGTCCATCTCTGGATGTAGTCTCTCAAAGTTTCATTCGGTTTTTGCATGCAATGCTGTAATTCTGCCAACCCTGCAGGTCGTTTGCATGTACCTTCAAATGTTCTGACAAACACTCGGGCCAACTCTTCCCAGCTGAATATACTGCCTGGAGTCAACTGATTCAAACAGGCTCTAGCTAATCCTTCGAGCATCATTGCCACCACCGATCTGTACAGCCACTCGGTAATCCTCAAGCCAAGTGTCAGGCTTGGACTCACCAGTGAACTTGCTAACTCCAGTCGCCAACCTAAAGTTGGGAGGAATCTTTGCAGCCCTGATGGCTCTGCTGAAACACTCTGGACTGGAAACATGAACTCTGTTGCCAGTCAGGCGATCTCTGTCAAGTCCTTCTCTGTGTGCTCTGTTCCAGTCGACTAGAACTTGAACGAGAATCGATCTCGCATCAAAACCTGGCTCCCTTGGGTCGACTGGTACTCTTTGTTCACCATTGTGCGGGCGCCTGTCATCATATTGCCGGGGCACATATGATCCACTCCTTGGAGGAGGTGTGGGCACCCGACGGCGGTCATCACGGTCGAGTCGGTGATCATACTCCTCGTGGTTCCGACCCACGTATTGATCCTGGTGATGCCCACGTCCCTCACGCCATAGGGGCAATCTTGGGCTGTGGGCCGACTGGACTGTGTCAGCCATCACAGAGCTGATGTGTATTCTGTTACGCAACTGAGATACTGTTGTGTTCTGCTCTCCTGTTGCTCGCAGCAACGCTCTGATTTGCATCAAACCTCTTTCAGCCTCCGACTGGGATGGCTGGATGGACTCTGCTATATGGGCAGCGGCTGTAAGATTCTGAATTGGAGTGCGGTATACCTGTGGTTCAGGCGGAAACAGTTGTCATTGCCGTTGACTAGACTCAGGGATCTGCCGTCGAGCACGCTCGTCGAGTGTATGCTGAAGGTTCTCCAGTCGAGTGCGCTCAACCAAAGTGGCCAGGCGCGCCGCCTCCAAGGCCCGAGCTTCGAAGGTTTCTCCGACGATGGGCGTGTGGAGTGCCTCCACGATGCGGCGGCGAAGTTCCTCCCTCTGCTGTGAGGTGAGAGCTTCGGAATGATACTCTCATGTGCCTAGGACGGATCGCCACCTTTGTCGACGCGACGAAAACCAGGTGGGCTGCATGGTGTGTTGACCATTAGGACTTCTCCCGCAGGTTCGCTGCTGTTGCACTCGGATAGGGTCTCGACGGAGCCAGTCGATAGATCGAACGGGTTGTAGAGAGTTTCGTCGGGCTCGATTGACGCAACTTGGGGGGTGGTCGACTGGCGTGCCACCACGTGCTTCACCCACCGCTGAAGCCACGACCGACCAGATCGTTTGTGACGGCGCACGGCGGGGAGCAAAGACACAGTAGGAGCCGACCGATACTGGGTCAACGGCTGCCGCAAGAGGACGCCGCGAACGCACGCGTGAAAGTGCGTCGCACCGTGGACAGGGAGCGCCTCGACGTCGAGAGGGGCCTCTTGGAGCCAGTCGGAGTCGTCAGCAACGAAAACGAGAGCGCTGAGATGGATCTCGCGGCCCTCAGCCAAACCACCGCCGGAAAACATGATGACGGGAATCGGAAAAAATGCAACCTCACCAAAAAGTCGCTAAGACACCGGCCCCAATATGGGAGCCAACTGTCGTGGTTCTAAGTCTGACAGTAAAATAGGGGGTATGTATGGAGAGGCAAGATCCTAGCTACAGTGAAGTTGTGCACGCGAGATTTACGAGTTCAGGCCCTTCGCGGAGGAAGTAACAACCCTATGTCTCGGTGCCCGGAGGCTCGGTCGATTGGATTATGCGTGAAGTTACTGGGGGTGCGGACCCTTGTGCCTGAGGAGGGGGTGGTGAAAGGATCGATGTGGTTGACTAGAGGGGGGTGAATAGGCAACTAACAATTTTTAACTTTTCTTTACCAAATTAAACTTTGCATCAAAGTAGGTTGTCTAGACATGCAACTATGTGAGCAACCTATATGATGCAACAACAACAAGCACGCAAACAAGCAAGGGAGATAACACAAATAAGCTAGCACAAGTAAAGGTACGAGATAACCAAGAGTGGAGCCAGTGGAGACGAGGATGTGTTACCGAAGTTCCTTCCTTTCGAGGGGAAGTACGTCTCCATTGGAGCGGTGTGGAGGCACAATGCTCCCCAAGAAGCCACTAGGCCATCGTACTCTCCTCACGCTCTCACACAATGCGAGATGCCGTGATTCCACTATTGGTGCCCTTGGAGGCGGCGACCGAACCTTTACAAACAAGGTTGGGGAAATCTCCACAACTTAATCGGAGGCTCCCAACAACACCACGAAGCTTCACAACAATGGAATATGGCTCCGCGGTGACCTCAACCGTCTAGGGTGCTCAAACACCCAAGAGTAACAAGATCTGCTAGGGATTAGTGGGGGGAATCGAATTTCTCTTGGTAGAAGTGTAGATCGAGGCCTTCTCAACCAATCCCTAGAAAATCAACAAGTTTGATTGGCTAGGGAGAGAGATCGGGTGAAAATGGAGCTTGGAGCAACAATGGAGCTTAGAGTTGGAAGAGGTGGTCAACTCGGAGAAGAAGATACCCCTTATATAGTGGAGAGAGAAATCCAACCGTTATCCACTTAACCAGCCCGCGATAAGCGGTACTACCGCACATGCCAAGCGGTACTACCGCAAGGCCTTACGGTACTACCGTACACCCTTGTGGTACTACCGCAAGGCAGGGTTGGACCAGCCTGGGAAGGCCGTGGACAGATAAATGTCCGTGGCTAGTTCCGCTGATTACAAAACAGTGCAAAAAGTCCGACACGGTACTACCGCTGAAGGAAAGCGGTACTACCACGCGGGGAGCGGATGTAGAAAATTACATCCGCTCCTACTTCCACTACTCCTGCTGTGTCGAACCAGGGCTCATGGTACTACAGCTCCCAAGGAGCGGTACTACCGTGACCACCTGTGGTACTACCGCAAAGGCATGCGGTACTACCGCAGGGGCCTGCGGTACTACCGCTCTGAAGAGCAGTACTACCGCAAGCCTCAGAACAGCAACAGATAAGAAGACTTCTTTTTGCACAGACAAGAAGAAACGAAGGATGCTCCAAGGTGCTAAAGGACAGGCGGTGCAAAGAGGAGTAAACATGTACGTGATGATTCCACCCAAACCTTTCCAAAGCAGACCCCCTCTTAATAGTACAGCTTTCCTACGACTCAAATCCACCGAAAAAGGAACGAAGAAAACCGCCGTCTTCAATAATCTTCGATGGGCTCCTAACCTTCTCGTGCCTAGTCATGAAATATCTGAAAATACTCAAGACACACGATTAGTCCACAAATGCATTGTCATCAATCACCGAAACACCTTAGGGATAAATATGCCCTTACAATCTCGCCCTTTTTGGTGGATTGATGACAATACGGGATTTGCACAAGGGAGAAAGAATAGAACATGAGCAAACCATGCATCTCTAAAATATAGACGCCCCCTAGATGTGTGCTAGTTAGATGAGTGCTTTGGACTGCACGACACACATACTAGGATCAACACTCCCCTATATTTTATAGACATGGCATACCTTGCAATAACAATGCTAACACTAAGCATGATGGTAGATAAGAGCATGAACTAAGTAGCAGAATATAACATAAGCTCAGTAAGGTGAGATAGATAGAGTGCATATGTCTTACACCATATGATAGATAAGTCGCACACACTCAAATAAACTCAAACCAAACCAAAGCAATCATGGTTCAACAAACCAAACACAAGCGAAGCAAACACGACACGACACGGCAAATCCCTACACTCTCTCCCCCTTTGGCATTGAGACGCCAAAAAGGCAGAGAGGACACCTACAACACAAGTGGTGGCTCAAGCGGAGTAGTCGCTCACATGCTCCTCGCCAGACTCGGCCGCCGTAATGTGCTCCTCCTCAGAATCAGTCCACCTATAGCCTTGTTTTGCCATCCATTCAGCCTCTGGAGTGATGTGCTCCTTAGAGCCGGCAGAAACATCCTCTCCAAACACCCTTATGATCTTCTTGTCACGGTGGTGACTCTCCTTGGAGGCCACGTGAGTCCGATACTGCCCCTTGGCCTGCATGCATAACAAGGCCTTCATCTTGGCCTTCAGCTTCTTCTCCCATGAGGGCTCAGTGGACGGAGGTGCATATCCCGCAGAGCTGTCCTCAACTGCACTCTCCTCCTCAATCTCCTCCTCATCAGTTGCCCTCTTAGCCGCCTCAGCCTTGGCACGAGTAGTAGTGTTAGCCCACTGGGCTTGATGCGGAGTCTGATGGAGTCATGATGGATCCAGTCAGGGGCCAGAAACTCCTCATTAGGATAGATCTTCTCCCAAGTCTTCGAGATCAGGAGGAACAGATATGGACCATAGATGGGTACCTTGCGTCTGAAAACCGCGAACCGAAGCTCACACCACATGATATGTGAGACATCAAGTGGTTGAGTCTGAGACACTCGGGCCTCCTCACAAATGAGCAACATGTCCACAAAAAGGCATGCACCTTGTCCTTGTCCCCAACGCGGGGAAAGAGGGAGTGGCGGAAGATCCGGTGCATGATGTCAAGGAACGGGTTGAACACCCACGTCGACTTGCCACTGGCTAGTTTCTTCTCAACATAGAATGGCAAAAGCTTGTCCTTGTTAGTTGACTCGGCGTTGGCATGAGGGCGAACACCAACCGGCGTGTGGATCCCCTCATCAGGCACTCTGAGAAAATCCATGAACTCCTTCCAAGTAGCAATCAACTGACGTCCATTGGTCATCCAGGTCATCCTCCGATCCTCCCCAGAGTGGAAGTGGACCGAGGCAAAGAACTGGGCCACCAGCTCGGGGTCATGGTCCAGATGAAAAGAGATCACATTCTCAATGGCAAACTGCTCCACAAGGTCCATGGCGTCACCAAAGTAGTGATGATGCTTATCGTCCCTCATGTGATGCATGTCGATCTAGTGCACATCCACATACAGATTCTGCTTGGCCTTGATCACATCCAAGTAAAAGAGATTCTGCTGCTTGGTCCAAAATAGTTCATTCCCTCTGAAGTTTGCACAAGGATGCGCGTAGGGGTTGATCTTCCTAAGAGAGACAAACTCATCAAGAGGTATCTCATCCATGTCCCTTGTTGGTTCCTTGACCTTGCTAGTAGTGGTCTTGACATTGCGATTGGGGGCATTGGAGCCCTCTAGAACATTCTCTTGGTTGCACAGACACTTGGAACCCGTGTCTCGGCTTGGATTGGAACGACGAGCAGGGACACCGGAGCCACCACCTGAGACACACACAAAACACAAACACACACGAGAAGCGAGACGGGTCAAAACAAAGACCACATCAAAACACAAGAAACCAGTAGAAAATGCATATGGTAATTGCCATGAAGAAGGTTTAACAGCAGCGGTAGTACGGCCTGGTCGCGCGGTACTAAAAAAGCAGTGTCGTTCCTAGTCGCGATCGGCCCGGGCATTCGGTCTTTTCGGTTTGTTCGGTTTGGTCTTTTCAGTCTTCCAAGAATTCGGTCTTCCATAATTAAAGACCAAAATAATTTTGGTCTTTTCGGTTATTCACTATTCGGTCTTCGGTCTTTACTGTTCGGTCTTCGGTCCTGACCAAACAGACCAAATTAATTGCTACAACTCAGATTCCAGTAAAAATACATTTTTACATTTGACTGGAAGTAACAAGATTCATATTTAACACCAAGTAAGAAGTGTGTTTGGTTGATGCCAAATACAATCAGTACCTAGTACAAATTTCCAGATTACTACAAGATCACAAATATACAACATAATCTTGTGCTTTCGTTGAGATTTGCTCTAATAATGCATCATCTCTCTCATTCAACTCCTCATCATCTCTCTCTCTCTCTCATTCAACTCCTCATCATGATGTTTGGATTTGGATGCAGCTACAGATAACATCTAAAAAAAGAGAAAGTTACATGTTATTAGATGGACATAGATCAGATAGCAGCAATACAATTTGACATTAATAAAAAGCAAAAAGAACTAGCCACATAAACATAATAAGATATGCATATTTAGATGGCTATTATCCTGGGCGTTATTGTTATCAAGAGGTCATGCACACATCATTAATTTCACTACAGGAAGGATATTTGAGATCGGATCAACTGGCATCAACAGTTTAAAAGGCCATAATTTGCTCAGATCTAAATGTTTGAATGCTTTTGCTTCCATGTAAATAATGTCCAGTGCAACTAAAACTGTTTTTCATGGGACACAAAGCAAGGGCAATGTGCAGCTCATTTGCCTCCTCTAGTTAAGAACAGTACATAGTTCGACTTGTTGTCTCCAGGTGCTAACATTTGACACAAAGCAAGGGTCTGTATTGCCTACAAAATCCCTGCAGCAGTGCTTATCTTTATGGGAATCAAGAATGTTCATAGAGGGGTAAAGTAGCTTACCTTTAGCTGCGATGTGAAGAACAGTTGTCCTTGAATATTACCTTGGGGTGCCTTGCGCATCCCCAAGCTTAGGCTCTTGCCACTCCTTATTCCATAGTCCATCGAATCCTTACCCAAAACTTCAAAACTTCACAACACAAAACTTAACAGAAAACTCGTAAGCTCCGTTAGCGAAACAAAACAAAACACCACTTCAAGGTACTGTAATGAACTCATTATTTATTTATATTGGTGTTAAACCTACTGTATTCCAACTTCTCTATGGTTTATAAACTATTTTACTAGCCATAGATTCATCAAAATAAGCAAACAACACACGAAAAGCAGAATCTGTCAAAAACAGAACAGTCTGTAGTAATCTGGATAAAACGTATACTTTTGTAACTCATAAAATTCTAAAATAAATTGCTGTACCTGAGGAATTTATCTATTAACCATCTTCAAAAATAATTAACTAAATAGCACTCTCCAAATAAAAATGGCAGCAATTCTCGTGAGCGCTAAAGTTTCTGTTTTTTACAGCATGATCAACAAGACTTTCCCCAAGTCTTCCCAAAGGTTCTACTTGGCACAAACACTAATTAAAAGCATAAAACCACATATAAACAGAGGCTATATGAATTATTTATTACTAAACAGGAACAAAAATCAAGGAATAAAAATAAAGTTGGGTTGCCTCCCAACAAGCGCTATCGTTTAACGCCCCTAGCTAGGCATGATGATTTCAATGATGCTCACATAAAAGATAACAATTATAACATAAAAAGAGCATCATGAAGAATATGACTAGAAAATTTAAGTCTAACCCACTTCCTATGCATAGGTATTTTGTGAGCAAATAACTTATGGGAACAATAATCAACTAGCATAGGAAGGCAAAACGAGCATAACTTCAAAATTTTAAGCACATAGAGAGGAAACTTGATGTTATTGCAATTCCTACAAGCATATATTCCTCCCTCATAATAATTTTCATTAGCATCATGAATGAATTCAACAATATAACCAGCACCTAAAGCATTCTTGTCATGTCTACAAGCATAGAAAATTTACTACTCTCCACACAAGCAAAATTCTTCTCATGAATAATAGTGGGAGCAAACTCAACAAAATAATTATCATGTGAGGCATAATCCAATTGAAAACTAAAATCATGATGACAAGATTCATGGATATAATTATTCTTTATAGCATACAAGTCATCACAATAATCATCATAGATAGGAGGCATGCTTTCATCATAATAAATTTGCTCATCAAAACTTGGGGGACAAAAAATATCATCTTCATCAAACATAGCTTCCCCAAGCTTGTGGCTTTGCATATCCTTAGCATCATAGATATTCAAGGAATTCATACTAACAACATTGCAATCATGCTCATCATTCAAATATTTAATGCCAAACATTCTAATGCATTCTTCTTCTAGCACTTGAGCACAATTATCGGAATCCTTATTTTCATGATAGATATTAAAAAGATGGAGCATATGAGGTACCCTTAATTCCATTTTTTTGGTAGTTTTCTTTTATAGACTAAACTAGTGATAAAACAAGAAACTAAAATACTCGATTGCAAGATCTAAAGATATACCTTCAAGCACTAACCTCCCCGGCAACGGCGCCAAAAAAGAGCTTGATGTCTACTACACAACCTCCTTCTTGTAGATGTTGTTGGGCCTTCAAGTGCAGAGGTTTGTAGGACAGTAGCAAATTTCCCTCAAGTGGATGACCTAAGGTTTATCAATCCGTAGGAGGCGTAGGATGAAGATGGTCTCTCTCAAGCAACCCTACAACCAAATAAGAAAGAGTCTCTTGTGCACCCCAACACACCCAATACAATGGTAAATTGTATAGGTGCACTAGTTCGGCGAAGAGATGGTGATACAAGTGGTATATGGATAGTAGATAAAGGTATTTGTAATCTGAAATTATAAAAACAGCAAGGTAACTAATGATAAAAGTACGTGTAAAATGGTATTGCAATGTGTGGAAATAAGGCCTAGGGTTCATACTTTCGCTAGTGTAAGTTCCCTCAACAATAATATCATAATTGGATCACATAACTATCCCTCAACATGCAACAAAGAGTCACTCCAAAGTCACTAATAGCGGAGAACGAACGAAGAGATTATGGTAGGGTACGAAACCACCTCAAAGTTATTCTTTCCAATCAATCCGTTGGGCTATTCCTATAAGTGTCACAAACAGCCCTAGAGTTCGTACTAGAATAACACCTTAAGACACAAATCAACCAAAACCCTAATGTCACCTAGATACTCCAATGTCACCTCAAGTATCCGTGGGTATGATTATACGATATGCATCACACAATCTCAGATTCATCTATTCAACCAACACAAAGGACCTCAAAGAGTGCCCCAAAGTTTCTACCGGAGTATCTCATATGGAGTCTTGTTCAAGCCTTTGCGGAGGTAGAGCCTATTTGACGCATGACACGCGGTGTTGATGGCTTTGGCCCAAAAGTTGTATGGATACTTGAACTCCGCCATCATGGTCCTTGCAGCATCCATCAACGTCCGGTTCTTCCTATCCGCTACACCATTTTGTTGAGGGGTGTATGGTGCGGAATATTGATGCTTGATCCCCTCATCACTAAGAAAATCATCCAAGGTGTAGTTCTTGAACTCGGTGCCATTGTCACTTCTTATTGTCAAGATTTTTTCATTGTGTTGACGTTGAGCCTCATTTGAAAAGTCGATGACGGTTTGTTCGGTCTCACTCTTCCTCTTGAAGAAATATACCCAAGTGTATCTTGAATAATCATCTACAATCACCAAGCAATACTTCTTACCCCCAAGACTATCAAAAGATGGAAGCCCAAAAAGATCCATGTGAAGGAGCTCCAAAGGCCTATTCGAGAAAATGAGAGTCGTGGGACGGTGAGCCTTTTCATGTAGCTTTCCTTCGATACAAGCACGATCTTTGGAAAAACTAACATCTGTTAGTCCATGGACATGGTCCCCCTTGAGAAGACTTTGCAAAGATCTCATATTGACATGGGCCAGATGGCGATGCCAAAGCCATCCCACGTCAACTTTAGCCATTAGGCATGTCGCAGTCTTAGTGAGTCGCTCCGAAAAGTTGATCACATAGAGACCATTTTCGACATGCCCAACAAAGGCTACTTTCAGAGTCTTGCTCCACAAGAGGGCCACGGTATAAACATCAAAGAAGGTGGCAAAACCCATGAGTGCTAGTTGACGAACGGAACGTAAATTGTATGCAAGGGACTCAACAAGCATGACCTTCTCGATCGTAAGATCATGAGAAATGCCAACCTTGCCGAGTCCCAATACCTTAGAGGACGAGGCTTCACCCCACACGATGTTGGTGGGCATGGATGGAATATTTTTCACGTCCACCACCAAGTCCTTGCTTTCGGTCATATGATTAGTAGCTCCACTATCGAGCAACCATGAGCCCCCACCGGAAGCAAACACCTACAAGAGATCAATGCTTGGTTTTAGGTACCCATTTTGTAATGGGTCCTTTGATGTTAGTAACAAGGGTCTTAGGAACCCAAATAGACCATTCAATGCACTCATAAGGAGAACCAACAAATTTGGCATAAACATGCCCATCTCTAGCACGGCACAACACATAAGAAGGGCTAAAGTCGCCGGCTTTGTTAGGAAGGGAAGTGTTGCCATTCTTTGCATCACTACCCCTCACGGTGTTCTTCTCCTTCTCCTTAGTAGCACCCTATCCATCCTTCACAAAGGTTTGCTTGAGAGGAGGAGGTCGTTTGGCCTTGTCATTCTCCTTCTTGTTCTTGCACTTGGGCACGTACCCAATCCCTTCCTTGGCCACAACTCCCTTTTGGTTGGTCAAAATGTCGTTGAGGTTCTTCTCGCCTTGTATGCAAGACACAAGATCTTTATCAAGTTGCTCCTTTAACTTAGCGGTCTCCTCAACAAGATGCACATGCTCACAATATGGGTTAGTAGCATTTGCATTATCAATTAACATCATACGAGGAAAAGTGGCTCTCTCCTAGGTTAGCTTTACTTGAAGTTGATCATGAGACTCCTTGAGGCTAGCATGAACACCCTTCAAGGCCTTGTGAGCCTTTTCAAGTAGGTCAAACTCCTCTTTGAGTCTAGCAAGATCAACCCCATGCTTGGCCTTCTCGGAGTTTAGCACATGGGAAACAACAAGAGCATGATAAAAATCTTTCTTTAACTTAGCGTGATCAACATTATGTGACTCCTCAAGAGCCAAACGAAGACCATGCTCTTCCTCAAGAGCATTGAAAGATCCGAAATCTCATCGGCATAGTCACGACTATGCCCCTCCATCTTGGAGATAGTATCTGCATGAGCCTCCATCATGTCATTGGCTTCACCAAGTTGTTCCAAGAGAGAAACGAAATGCTTCTTGGATTTACCCTTGAGTTTACCCATAAAGGACTCAAACTCATTTTCCTCCACACTAGATCCCTCATATTCATCAATGCAATCCGTCAAGGAAGGATTATTAATGATGGTAGTTTTGATGTTGGGGGTTACCTTGTTGGTGGCTTTAGCCATGAGGCACTTGGCGGAGATGTTCTCATTGGATGAGTCGAAGAGAGACACTCGTGGAGTTGTTGTTTATGACCATGACTGTAAACGAAAGGCATGTCACGAACAACAACGCCTTTAGGTTAAACGGATCCGGCATTTTAGTAGTAGATGCAGAATCGTTTCGGTCTACTTGTCACGGACGTGATGCCTATATACATGATCATGCCTAGATATTCTTATAACTATGCTCAATTCTGTCAATTGCTCAACAGTAATTTGTTCACCCACCGTATAATACTTATGCTCTTGAGAGAAATCACTAGTGAAACCTATGGCCCCCGGGTCTATTCTCATCATATCAATCTCCATCACTTTAATCTTGCTTTGCTTTTTTACTTTGCCTTTACTTTTTATTTTGCATCTTTATACCAAAAATACTAAAAATATTATATCTATCAGATCTCACTCTCGTAAGTGACCGTGAAGGGATTGACAACCCCTAATCGCGTTGGTTGCGAGTAGCTATCGTTTTGTGCAGGTACGAGGGACTTGAGCGTGGCCTCCTACTGGATTGATTCCTTGGTTCTCAAAAACTGAGGGAAATACTTATGCTACTTTGCTGCATCATCCCTCCTCTTTGGGGAAAACCAACGCAAGCTCAAGAGGTAGCAGTCACGGTTGGATTACCCAAACCCGTATTGATGAAAATCCCGCAATAAGTGGGCACGATCTCTGCTTTGACAAGACATGTCAATAGAGGCTGCACCTCGAAGCATGAAGAGGGAGGCCAAAAAACGGTTCAAAATAATAAAAAGGCCAGACGTGATGTTTCGCCGAAAAAGCTATGAGTAGATATGCCTTATTAAGTAGTATATCCTTGTGGTTGAGGGTTGTGACTATTATACAGAGCCGGATATAGTTATTTTGCTCAAGAGACTGCTTTGTATATGGAGAAGGAACCCGCCTTGCAATGTCGAAGACAATCTGCGTGCTAAACACATCATCATTGAAGATTGGTTCAGGGGCTGCTGAGGGAGTCCTAGACTAAGGGGTACTCGGGTGTCTAGTCTATATGATATGGGCCAGACTGATGGTCCGTGGAGATACAAGGAAGAAGTCCTTACCCTGTGTCTGGGAAGGACTCTCTTATGCATGGATGGAAAGCTTATATAATTTCCTTTCTCTGTAAAGCGACTCTGTACAACCCTAGGCCCCTCCGGTATCTATATAAACCGGATGGTTTAGTCCGTAGAGGCTATCATAATTCATATAGGCTAGACATCTAGGGTTTAGCCATTATGATCTCGTGGTAGATCAACTCGTGTAACCCCTATACTCATCAAATACAATCAAGAAGGACGTAGGGTTTTACCTCCATTAAGAGGGCCCGAACCTTGGTAAACATCATGTCTCCCTTGTCTCCTGTTACCTTCGAACCTCAGACGCACAGTTCAGGACCCCCTACCCGAGATCAACCGGTTTTGACACCGACAAAGATCTTATCGGTCGAACCTCAATGTCAAGGATTCTGCTAATCGCGTATGTGGTACATCCATTTTGCATCATGCTTTTATGTCGATATTCATTGCATTATGGGCTGTTATTACACATTATGTCACAATACTTATGCCTATTCTCTCTTATTTTACAAGGTTTACATAAAGAGGGAGAATGCCAGCAGCTGGGAATCTGGGCTGGAAAAGGAGCAAATATTAGAGACCTATTCGGCACAGCTCCAAAAGTCCTGAAACTACACGAAAGTTATTTTCAGAATATAAAAAAATACTGAGCGCAAGAAGTACCAGAGGGGGGCCACTAACCAGCCACGAGGGTGGGGGCATGCCCTACCGCCTGGGCGCACCCCTGCCTCGTGGGCCCCCTGGTGGCCCTCCGATGCCCATCTTCTGCTATATGGAGCCTTTCATTGAGAAAAAAAATCATAAGCAAGCTTTCAGGACGAGAGTCGGAACCAATTTAGGGCTCTGGCGGAGCTGTTCTACCGGGGACACTTCCCTCTGGGAGGGGAAATCATTGCCATCATCATCACCAATGATCCTCTCATTGTGAGGGGGTCAATCTCCATCAACATCTTCACCAGCACCATCTCCTCTCAAACCCTAGTTTATCTCTTTTTTCCAGTTCTTGTCTGTACGTCTGGGATTAGTACCTGTGGGTTGCTAGTAGTGTTGATTACTCCTTGTAGTTGATGCTAGTTGGTTTACTTGGTGGAAGATCGTATGTTCAGATTCTACATGCACATTAGTACCCCTCTTATTATGAACATGAATATGCTTTGTGCGTAGTTACATTTGTTCCTGAGGACATGGGAGAAGTCTTTCTATTAGTAGTCATGTGAATTTGGTATTCGTTCGATATTTTGATGAGATGTATGTTGTCTCTCCTCTAGTGGTGTTATGTGAACGTCGACTACATGACACTTCACCATTATTTGGGCCTAGAGGAAGGCATTGGGAAGTAATAAGTAGATGATGGGTTGCTAGAGTGACAGAAGCTTAAACCCTAGTTTATGTGTTGCTTCGTAAGGGGCTGATTTGGATCCATATGTTTCATGCTATGGTTAGGTTTACCTTAATACTTTTGTTGTAGTTGCGGATGCTTGCAATAGAGGTTTATCATAAGTGGGATGCTTGTCCAAGTAAGGACAACACCCTGATAACCCACAAGTATAGGGGATCACAACAGTTTTCGAGGGTAGAGTATTCAACCCCAATTTATTGATTCGACACTAGGGGAGCCAAAGAATATTCTCAAGTCTTAGCAGCTGAGTTGTCAATTCAACCACACCTAGAAACTTAGTATCTGTAGGTAAGTATTTAGTAGCAAAGTAATATGATAGTAGTGGTAACGGTAGCAAAAAGTAATAGTAGAAAAAGTAGTGTTTTTGGTATTTTGTAGTGATGATAGCAATAGCAACGGAAAAGTAAATAAGCAAAGAACAATATATGGAAAGCCCGTAGGCAATGGATCAGTGATGGAGAATTATGCCGGATGTGGTTCATCATGTAACAATCATAACCTAGGGTGACACAGAACTAGCTCCAATTCATTGATATAATGTAGGCATGTATTCCGAATATAGTCATACGTGCTTATGGAAAAGAACTTGCATGACATCTTTTGTCCTACCCTCCCGTGGCCGCGGGGTCCTTACGGAAACTAAGGTATATTAAGGCCTCCTTTTAATAGAGTACCGGAACAAAGCATTAACACATAGTGAATACATGAACTCCTCGAACTACGATCATCACTGGTAAGTATCCCGATTATTGTCACTTCGGGGTTAACGGATCATAACACATAATAGGTGACTATAGACTTGCAAGATAGGATCCTGAACTCTCATATATTGATGAAAACATAATAGGTTCAGATCTGAAATCATGGCACTCGGGCCCTAGTGACAAGCATTAAGCATAGCAAAGTCATAGCAACATCAATCTCAAAACATAGTGGATACTAGGGATCAAACCCTAACAAAACTAACACGATTACATGATAGATCCCATCGAACCCATCACCGTCTAGCAAGCCTACGATGAAATTACTCATGCACGGCGGTGAGCATCATGAAATTGGTGATGGAGGATGGTTGATGATGACGATGGTGAAAGATTCCCCTCTCCGGAACCCCGAACGGACTCCAGATCAGCCCTCCTGAGAGGTTTTAGGGCTTGGCGGCGGCTCCGTATTGTAAAACGCGATGAAATCTTCTCTCTGATTTTTTCTCCCCGAAACACAATATATAGAGTTGGAGTTGGAGTCGGAGGAGCTCCAGGGGGGCCATGAGGTAGGGGGCACGCCCTAGGGGGGTAGGCGCGCCCCCCACCCTCGTGTACAGGTGGTGGGCCCCCTGGCCTTCATCTTTTGCAGGTATTTTTTATATTTTCGAAAAAGCTGCTCTGTGAAGTTTCAGGTCATTCCGAGAACTTTTGTTTCTGCACATAAATAACACCATGGTATTTCTGCTGAAAACAGCATCAGTCCATGTTAGTTCCATTCAAATCATGCAAGTTAGAGTCCAAAACAAGGTCAAAAGGGTTTGGAAAAGTAGATACGACGGAGACGTATCAACTCCCCCAAGCTTAAACCTTTGCTTGTCCTCAAGTAATTGAGTTGATAAGTTGAAAGTGATAAAGAAAAGCTTTTACAAACTCTGTTTGCTCTTGTTGTTGTAAATATGTAAAACCAGCATTCAAGTTTTCAGCAAAGATTATAACTAACCACATTCGCAATAATGCTTAGGTCTCAAGTTTACTCATATCAATGGAATAATCAACTAGCGAGCAATAATCATAAATCTCGGATGACAACACTTTCTCAAAACAATCATAACATGATATAACAAGATGGTATCTCGCTAGCCCTTTCTGAGACCGCAAAACATAAATGCAGAGCACCTTTAAAGATCAAGGACTGACTAGACATCGTAATTCATGGTAAAAGAGATCCAGTCAAGTCATACCCAATGTAAACTAACAATAATGAGTGCAAATGAGAGCAGTGCTCTCCAACTGGTGCTTTTTAATAAGAGGAGGATGACTCAACATAAAAGTAAATAGATAGGCCCTTCGCAGAGGGTAGCAGGGATTTGTAGAGGTGCCAGAGCTCGGTTTTGAAATAGGGGTGAATAATATTTTGAGCGGTATACTTTCATTGTCAACATAACAACCAAGAGATGGCGATATCTTCCATGCTACACACATTATAGGCGTTTCCCAAACAGAATGGTAAAGTTTATAGTCCCCCTTCCACCAACAAGCATCAATCCATGGCTTGCTCGAAACAACGAGTGCCTCCAACTAACAAGAGTCCCAGGGGGATTTTTGTTTGCAATTATTTTGATTTAATTTGCATAAAGCATGGTACTGGGCATCCCAGTGACCAGCCACTTTCTCATGCGTGAGGAGCAGATTCCACTCCTCTTGAGAATAACCCGCCTAACATGGAAGATATGGACAACCCTAGTTGATACATGAGCTATTCGAGCATACAAAACAGGATATTTATTTGAAGGTTTAGAGTTTGGCACATACAAATTTACATGGAACGGCAGGTGGATACCGTATATAGGTAGGTATAGTGGACTCATGTGGAATAACTTTGGGGTTTAAGGGATTGGATGCACAAGTAGTATTCCCGCTTAGTACAGGTGAAGGCTAGCAAAAGACTGGGAAGCGACCAGCTAGAGAGCAACAACAGTCATGAACATGCATTAAAATTAATCAACACCGAATGCAAGCATGAGTAGGATATAATCCACCATGAACATAAATATTGTGAAGGCTATGTTGATTTTGTTTCAACTACATGCGTGAACATGCGCCAAGTCAAGTCACTTAAATCATTCAGAGGAGGATACCACCCTATCATACCACATCATAACCATTTCAATAGCATGTTGGCACGCAAGGTAAACCATTATAAGCTCCTAGCTAGTCAATCATGGCACAAGAACTATGATCTCTAGTTGTCATCGCAAACATGTTTATTCATAATAGGCTGAATCAGGAACGATGAACTAATCATATTTACAAAAACAAAAGAGGTCGAGTTCATACCAGCCTTTCTCATCTCAGTCAGTCCATCATATATCGTCATTATTGCCTTTCACTTGCACGACCGAATGATGTGAATAATAATAGTGCGTGTGCATTGGACTAAGCTGGAATCTGCAAGCATTCAATAAACAGGAGAAGACAAGGAAATATGGGCTCTTTTGTCACATCAACAATAATGCATATAAGAGCCACTTCAACAATTTAATCATGGTCTTCTCCTATCGACCCCAAAGAAAAGAAAAGAAATAAAACTATTTACACGGGAGAGCTCCCAACAAGCAAAAGAAGAATAGGAAATATTTTTGGGTTTTCTTTTTAATACTACTACAAGCATGGAAAGTAAACTAATTAAATGCTACACCTAAATTTTTCGGTTTTTCTTAAGGTTTATTAAATACACAAGAAGAAAGCATAAAAAGGAAATAAACTAGCATGGATGATACAATGAAAAAGTATGAGCACCGACATCTAGCAATGAGTCACTACTAGGGAAAAGCCTATAAACAGAATCTTATCAGCAGCGCGCTTTAAAATAAGGCGCTGCTGCTAATTAGCAGTAACGAGCTCAAGAATAACTCGCTGCTGAAATAAATATAGCAGTAGCGCGCCTGCTTAAAGACGCGCTACTGCTATAATTTCCACGAGGCCGCCGCGAGGCTAGTTATAGCGGCAACGTGTTATAACGACGGGCGCTACTGTTACGTAGCATAGTAGCAGCGCATTTCGCCAATAAAGCTATTGCTAAGTTTACTACAAAAATTTAGTCCCACCTCGCTCCGTGAACAGAGTTTCTACCACCTTAAATATGTTACTTCTCAAACTTTGACTAGCACTTGGTCTTCATTGAGTCTTCACCTGTTCCTAAACCAGTGAGGACTCATATTGACAAATCAGATTGTACACAAAAAGATCGTTGATGATCAATGTATTTTTGACACATTGAACTAAGTCTATTTTTACGTGCTGACACATAGCAGTAGCGCTTATTTGTGAAAGGCGTTGCTGCTAGGTAGTTTAGCAGTAGCGTCTTTCTCTATAGCGCGCTACTGCTAAGCCATTCCATCTCCCACCCCCATCTCCTCTATTCGATCGACTCACAGTCACACACTCACTGGATCCCTCTCAATCCCCTGCGTCGGTCCTCCCCCGTCGCCCCTCCTCCCTTTGCGCCACCGTCACCTCCTCTTCCTTGCTGGACTCGGTACCGACCTCCTCCTCCGTCCTCCCTCTCCACTCGCCGCTGGCCGGCCCCTCCTCGCTCTGCCTTCCTCCTCCGTCCTCCCTCCACTGGCCGCCGGCCGGCCCCTCCTCGCTCCGCCTTCCTCCTCCGTCCTACTCTCTTCTCCCTCCTCGAGTCGCCCCTCCTTCTCCCTCCTGCTTGCTACATTTTTATTTAGTAGGCTAGTTCATATGCAACATTTTCATTTAGTTGATATGATTTAGTTGATTTAGTAGGCTAGTCGATTTAGTTGATTTAGAACATTTTGATTTAGTTGATTTAGTAGGCTAGTTGATTTAGAACATTTTGATTTAGTAGGCTAGTTTATTTAGTTGATTTAGAACATTTTGATTTAGTTGATTTAGTAGGCTAGCTCATTTAGTTGATTTCGAACATTTTGATTTAGTTGATTTAGTAGGCTAGTTCATTTAGTTGATTTAGTATGCACCATTTTATTGTTATTTTTTCTATACACGGATAGGTACGTAGTTGCTTTTGTTTTTTTATAAGTTACTTTTTGGCAAAATGTAGGTGGTACCTTGTCATCTAATATGTTACTAGATCTTAGGATTATAATTGTCCATCAAATTGCTTCTCGCGGAAGAACCAAAAATATCTCATGCTACTGTTTTTCTTTCCTGTGAAGTGGATCGTTAATCCTTTTCTCATATTGCTTTAGGAAAAATGGCGCCACCCCACCACCACTATGTCGACTGTGCAAGTCAAGGTGCGCCAGCAGCCTTGCAACTAGCAAGCTGTTCGGCATCTACTTCCAGCCGAGTTTTCGTCATGCGGCCGTAATAAATTAGATGAAATGTAATAACTATTTTATTTTTAGTGTTGGCATTACTGCATTGTGTCATTTTGCTTATTTTACACAGATCGTCCCATGCAATGTGAGGTTGAAATTCAACAAGCTGACAGGACACTGTGACATTTGAGGCTCCTGGGGGGGCGTACACTAGGAGGTCGAGAAAGGACGCAATATGTCGCAGATTGGAGGAGATGGATGGGCCCGTTTCGTCGCTCACATGCATCTTACTGGTGGTGTGTTGATCAGCTTCTCCTTCAGAGCAGAAAGACCGAAGCTGGCTGTCATTTATCTCAACCTGGTGGAAGATGATGAAGATGACGAAGATGATGAAGATGATGAAGATAATGAGGAACCACTCGATGAAGATGATGAGGACCCACTTCATGAAGCCATCGTAGCTCAAAGAACAAGGCTGAGCGAGGAGGAGGTGTCCAACCTGTGGGACATAATTCCGCCACGTGCTGACTTTGTCGGGGTGCCATTCGTGACCCGCCTGACAAATACCATGGTTGATCGACATGATATGGTATGTTATACTTACAAATGCAAATTATCTAATGAAATACTTAGTGTACAATCCAATGATATGGTATGTTGTGTGGAATCTAGTCGATGATATGTTTTAGTGTAGAGTTCGATCACATGCTTATTAGTGTAGAATCTAAGGAAACTATTAATAGTGTAGATAATCCATATGTACTTATTTGCGAGGCTATTTATTAATTGAAATGTTTTTCTTATTCATAAATTGGCAAAGAGGATATCGGTGAGTTATGGTATCGAGCCTGATGAAGAAGGCTTAGCTGGACTACGCCTTACTGCAAGGGGCTCCGTCACAACCTGTACTTACCGCGTGGACACGGATGGTCGCACACACTTAAACTCGGTTGGGTGGAAGAAATTCCTCGATGGCAAGAATCTTCGTGTTGGACAGGCCATCCTAATTACTATCAGGAACACCAACCGCCTAGGCTTGAGGATGATGATTGTCTTCGATATCATCTAGAACAACATATGTGTGTGTGGCTATATCATCTAGAACTACATATGTGTGTGTGGCTATATCATCTAGAACTACATATGATGATCGCCGTTGATATCATCTAGAACTACATATGATGATCGCCGTTGATATGACCTTGTACTGCTTGAGGATGCATGTTGACTATGCATGAAATTGTTATCTAGTACTCCCTTCATTCCAAATTACTCGTCGTGGTTTGAACTAAAACCACGACGAGTAATTTGGAACGAAGGGAGTACTACCCAATAATGGTTTATGAATTTGATATCTACTAGCAGTACCTAGTATCTAGTATCTGAAAGGGAAACTAAAAGGGAAAGGGGTACGGGGGGAAAATGATGAAAGATATAGCAGTAGAGAGGGACTGCGAAATCGCTACAATAATGTAATAGTAGCGCGTCCATAAAAAGCGCTGCTGATATCGTCAACAGTAGTAGCGTGGGTACGGACCGCGCTACTACTATAAGTTAGCTGTAGCGCCTTATTAGTAGCGCAGCAACCCGCGCTGCTGCTAGCCTCAAAACCCGCGCTACTACTAGGGTTTTCCCTAGTAGTTAGTGTGTGAACATAAATGTAATGTTGGTGAGAAATACGTACTCCCCAAGCTTAGGTTTTTGGCCTAAGTTGGTCTATGGCCACGGCTGGCCTGGCGGATATCCATAATAATAGTTGGGGTCGTACTGAGATGCAACGGCTATCGCCTCCTGAGCTACAACGTGGCGACGAGTGGCCTCCGCTCTCCTCTCGTACTCATCTGCCTCCTCTCTAGTAATAACATATCTTCCTTTTGCCTGATGATCAAAGAAGGCAGGAGCAGGGAGAGTAATATGGACAACACGGCGTCTGACAAAGATTAGTCGATACTAGAGAGGTGATTCATTCCTCTCAACAAACTGGTGGTGAACCATAGCATTAAAGTCTAGGTAAGCAGGGGGTAATTCAATATCATCTTCATGTATGGCTATACCAAGAAAATTAGTTATGCGGGTTGCATAAATTCCACCAAAGAAATCTCCATTAAATCTGTTAAGATGCAACGTACGTGCAACAATGGCTCCCAATTTATAAGATTTATCTCCTAACACAGCACTCCTAAGAATACTGAGGTCAGGGACACACATGTGGCATGCCTCATCTTTACCATTAATGCATCTACCTATGAAGAGAGCAAAATAATGTATAGCAGGAAAGTGAATGCTCCCTATGATAGCTTGTGTTATATCTCTAGATTCTCCCATAGTTATACTAGCAAGAAAATCTCTAAATTCATATTTGCGAGGATCCCTGATACTACCCCATTGTGGAAGTTTGCAAGCAGTGGTAAAATCCTCTAAGTCCATAGTATAAGAATTTTCATAAAGATCAAACAGGACAGTTGGGGAATTACGTGAAGATGAAAATTCAAACCTGCTCACAAAGGAACTAGTGAGATTGTGATACTGGCTGCACTTCTCTTCCTCGAAGCTCACAAGATCAGCGTTACACAAATATGTGTTCAATTCTTCCTTAATTCCCGCTCGATCCATAAAGTTCACAGAAGGCCATTCACAAGGACGCACTGGAGCGTCTCTTGGTGGCTCTTCATCAGCATCACGCATTGCAAGCCTGGGTCCTTGCTTTCTTGAAGAACCACCCTGGAACATTTTCCTAAGCATATTTCTCCCTGTGAAAAATTCTGAATTTTTTTAGTAACTTCAAAATAAAAGTAAAAGTAAACCAAACTCAATAATATTGATAGCAACTACTCCTACAAGTGCCTAGAGCCTATATCATGCATCAAAACTACTTGGAACCATAGAAATTTGACATGCAAGCTCAAGAACATGGTCACCTAGGTAGCACAAATTTGCAATGAATAACGCACTAGAACAAAAACTAATTGGACCAATGGAGGAGTCACATACCAAGGAACAATCTCCCCAAGCAGATTTGTGAGAGGTGCTTTGAGCAAGGAGATCGAAAATGGCAGCATAACGACCTTGGACTCGGGTTTGAGCTGGTTGTTCGTGTTTGTGGGAGGAAGATGAAGTGTGTGGGTGAAAGGATAAGTGGAGGAGGGCAACCATGGGCCCACGAGGCAGGGGGGCACGCCCAGGGGGGTAGGGCGCGCCCTCCACCCTCGTGGGCAAGTGGGTGACCCCCCTGCTATGTTGTCAGTGCCAAATATTCTCAAATATTCTAGAAAAAATCATATTTAAATTTCAGGGCATTTGAAGAACTTTTATTTTTGGGGTATTTTTATATTGCACGGATAATCAGATAACAGATAGAAAAATACTAATTTTTTATTTTATTTAATATAAATAACAGAAAGTAAAAGTGGGGTACAGAAGGTTGTGCCTTCTAGTTTCATCCATCTCATGCTCATCAAAAGGAATCCACTAACAAGGTTGATCAAGTCTTGTTAACAAACTCATTCCGAATAACATGGAACCGGAGAAATTTCGAATAACACTATGTTACCTCAACGGGGATATGCACATCCCCAATAATAAGAATATCATATTTCTTCTTGACAGTAGGAAGAGGAAATTCAAAACCTCCAAATATAATCGATGCAATTTTTCCAATAGAATTGATACCGTGGACTTGAGGTTGTTTCCTCGGAAAGTGTACCGTATGCTCATTACCATTAACATGAAAAGTGACATTGCCTTTAGTGCAATCAATAACATCCCCTGCAGTATTCAAAAAGGGTCTTCCAAGAATAATAGACATACTATCGTCCTCGGGAATATCAAGAATAACAAAGTCTGTTAAAATAGTAACGTTTGCAACTACAACAGGCACATCCTCACAAATACCGATAGGTATAGCTATTGATTTATCAGCCATTTGGAAAGATATTTTAGTGGGTGTCAACTTATTCAAATCAAGTCTACGATATAAAGAGAGAGGCATAACACTAACACCGGCTCCAAGATCACATAAAGCTGTTTTAACATAGTTTCTTTTAATGGAGCATGGTATAGTAGGTACTCCTGGATCTCCTAGTTTCTTTGGTATTCCACCCTTAAAAGTATAATTAGCAAGCATGGTGGAAATTTCAGCTTCCGGTATCTTTCTTTTATTAGTAACAATTTCTTTCATATACTTAGCATAGGGATTCATTTTGAGCATATCAGTTAATCGCATACGCAAAAAGATAGGTCTAATCATTTAAGCAAAGTGCTCAAAATCCTCATCATCCTTTTTCTTGGATGGTTTGGGAGGAAAAGGCATGGGTTTCTGAACCCATGGTTCTCTTTCTTTACAATGTTTTCTAGCAACAAAGTCTTTCTTATCATAACGTTAATTCTTTGTTTCTGGGTTATCAAGATCAACAGGAGGTTCAATTTCTATATCATTATCATTACTAGGTTGAGCATCATCATGAACATTATCATTAACCTTATCACTAGTTTCAGGTTCATTACCAGATTGTGTTTCAGTATCAGAAATAGAAATATCATTTGGATTCTCAGGTGTTTCAGTAATAGGTTCACTAGAAGCATGCAAAGTCCTATCATTTTTCTTTTTCTTCCTTTTAGAAGGACTAGGTGCATCTATATTATTTCTCTGAGAATCTTGCTCAATTCTCTTAGGATGGCCATCAGGATACAAAGGTTCCTCAGTCATTCTACCAGTTCTAGTAGCCACTCTAATAGCATTATCATTATTCTTACTATTCAATTCGTTGAGAAAATCATTTTGAGCTTTAAGTACTTGTTCTACTTGAGTGGTAACCATAGAAGCATGTTTACTAACAAGTTTAAGTTCACCTTTGACATTAGCCATATAATCACCCAAGTGTTCAAGCATATTTGAATTGTATTTCAATTGTCAACCAAAATAAGCATTGAAATCTTCTTGCTTAACCATAAATTTATCAAACTCATCTAAGCATGGGCTAGCAAACTTAGTAAATGGGATTTCAGCTTTATCATATCTATAGAGAGAATTTACCTTTACTACCTGTGTCGGGTTATCAAGACCATGAGCTTCTTCAATAGGTAATGGATTAAGATCATATGTTTCTTCAACAGGCGGTAAATTAAGACCGTGTATTTCTTCAATAGGAGGTAAATTCTTAACATCTTCAGCTTTAATACCTTTTTCTTTCATAGATTTCTTTGCCTCTTGCATATCTTCAGGACTATGAAATAGAATACCCCTTTTCTTCGGAGTTGGTTTAGGAATAGGTTCAGGAATTGGCTCCGGAGGTGTCCAATTATTTTCATTTGTCAACATATTATTCAATAGAATTTCAGCTTCATGTGTTATTTCCCAGAAAACAGAACCAACACAACTATCCAGGTAATCTCTGGAAGCGTCGGTTAGTCCATTATAAAAGATATCAAGTATTTCATTTTTCTTAAGAGGATGATTAGGCAAAGCATCAAGTAATTGGAGAAGCCTCCCCCAAGCTTGTGGGACACTCTCTTCTTCAATTTGCGCCACATTATATATATCCCTTAAAGCAGATTGTTTCTTATCAGTAGGGAAATATTTAGCAGAGAAGTAATAAATCATATCCTAGGGACTACGCACACAACCAGGATCAAGAGAATTAAACCATATCTTAGCATCACCCTTTAATGACGGAAATATTTTTAGGATATAAAAGTAGTGAGTTCTCTCATCTTTAGTGACCAGGGTGGCAATATCATTTAATTTAGTAAGATCTGCCACAACAGTTTCAGATTCATAGCCATGAAAAGGATCAGATTCAACCAAAGTAATTATATCAGGATCAACAGAGAATTCATAATCCTTCTCAGTAACGTAGATAGGTAATGTAGCAAAAGCAGGGTCAGGTTTCATTCTAGCATTTAGAGATTGCTGATTCCATTTAGCTAATACCTCTTAAGTTCATATCTATCTTTGCAAGCTAAAATAGCTAAAGAAGCTTCTTTATCAAAAACATAACTGACGATGTCCTGTACTAGGGGGTACTCACCACGTCATCTCCCGATCTATTAGATTGGGCCGAGGACCCCCATGGCCGTATACTCATGGGCCAGTTCGGACAGCTGCCGCATACAAGGAAGATTCCACAAGACTTGGCGATCAAGACAAGGACTTCTCCCCACCGGCTTATTCGGCTAGGACTCTTGTTAACCTAGGCCTCTGGTGCATTATATAAACCAGGGCCAGGCTAGTCGATAGATACAGAACAAACAATCATACCATAGGCTAGCTTCTAGGGTTTAGCCTCTACGATCTCGTGGTAGATCAACTCTTGTACTACCCATATCATCAATATTAATCAAGCAGGACGTAGGGTTTTACCTCCATCAAGAGGGCCCGAACCTGGGTAAAACTTCGTGTCCCCTACCTCCTGTTACCATCGATCCTAGACGCACAGTTCGGGACCCCCTACCCGAGATCTGCCGGTTTTGACACCGACAATAACCCTTAGGAATAACAGGCAAGTCTTCATCATCACTTTCATCGGTATTATCAGATTCAATATTTTCAATCTCTCTAGCCCTAGCAAGTTGTTCGTCAAGAAATTCACCAAGTGGCACAGTAGTATCAAGCATAGAAGTAGTTTCATCATAAGTATCATGTATAGCAGAAGTGGCATCATCAATAACATGCGACATATCAGAACGAATAGCAGAAGCAGGTTTTGGTGTCGCAAGCTTACTCAAAACAGAAGGTGAATCAAGTGCAGAGCTAGATGGCAGTTCCTTACCTCCCCTCGTAGTTGAGGGATAAATCTTGGTTCTTAGATCTGTCAAGTTCTTCATAATGATAAGCAGATATAAATCCCAAGTGACTCAAAGAATAGACCTATGCTCCCCGGCAACGGCGCCAGAAAATTAGTCTTGATAACCCACAAGTATAGGGGATCAGAACAGTTTTCGAGGGTAGAGTATTCAACCTAAATTTATTGATTCGACACAAGGGGAGCCAAAGAATATTCTCAAGTATTAGCAGCTGAGTTGTCAATTCAACCACACCTAGAAACTTTGTATCTGCAGCAAAGTATTTAGTAGCAAAGTAATATGATACTAGTGGTAATGGTAGCAAAAAGTAACAGTAGAAAAAGTAGTGTTTTGGTATTTTGTAGTGATGATAGCAATAGCAATGGAAAAGTAAATAAGCGAAGAACAATATATGGAAAGCTCGTAGGCAATGGATCAGTGATGGAGAATTATGTCGGATGTGGTTCATCATGTAACAATCATAACCTAGGGTGACACAGAACTAGCTCCAATTCATTGATATAATGTAGGCATGTATTCCGAATATAGTCATACATGCTTATGGAAAAGAACTTGCATGACATCTTTTGTCCTACCCTCCCATGATAGCGGGGTCCTTACGGAAACTAAGGGATATTAAGGCCTCCTTTTAATAGAGTACCGGCACAAAGCATTAACACATAGTGAATACATGAACTCCTCAAACTACGGTCATCACCGGTAAGTATCCCGATTATTGTCACTTCGGGGTTAACGGATCATAACACATAATAGGTGACTATAGACTTGCAAGATAGGATCCAGAACTCTCATGTATTGATGAAAACATAATAGGTTCAGATATGAAATCATGGCACTCGGACCCTAGTGACAAGCATTAAGCATAGCAAAGTCATAGCAACATCAATCTCAGAACATATTGGATACTAGGGATCAAACCCTAACAAAACTAACTCAATTACATGATAGATCCCATCCAACCCATCACCGCCCAGCAAGCCTACGATGAAATTACTCACGCACGGCGGTGAGCATCATGAAATTGGTGATGGAGGATGGTTGTTGATGATGATGATGCCGACGAATTCCCCTCTCCGGAGCCCCGAACTCCAGATCAGCCCTCCCGAGAGGTTTTAGGGCTTGGCGGCGGCTCCGTATCGTAAAACGCGATGAATTCTTCTCTCTGATTTTTTCTCCCCGAAACACAATATATAGAGTTGGAGTTGGACTCGGAGGAGCTCCACAGGGGCCACGAGGTAGGGGGGGCGCGCCCCCACCCTCGTGGATAGGTGGTGGGACCCCTGGCCTTCATCTTTTGCAGGTATTTTTTATATTTTCCAAAAAGTTGCTCCGTGAAGTTTCAGGTCATTCCGAGAACTTTTGTTTCTACACATCAATAACACCATGGTAATTCTGCTGATAACAGCGTCAGTCCGGGTTAGTTCCATTCAAATCATGCAACTTAGAGTCCAAAACAAGGGCAAAAGTGTTTGGAAAAGTAGATACGATGGAGACGTATCACACCCAAGCACCGGTCCACCCACATACCAAATTATCAAAGTACCGAATGCGAATCATATGATCGTGATGAAAACTAGCTTGACGACAATTCCCATGTGTCCTCGGGAGCGCTTTTCTCTATATAAGAGTTTGTCCAGGCTTGTCCTTTGCTACAAAAAGGATTGGGCCAACTTGCTGCACTTTATTCACTTTATTTACTTTATTTACTTGTTGCTTGTTACCAATTACCTTATCCCAAAACTATCTATTACCTATAATTTCAGTGCTTGCAGAGAATACCTTGCTGAATACCGCTTATCCTTTCCTTCTGCTCCTCGTTGGGTTCAGCATTCTTACTTATTGAAAGGACTACGATAGATCCCCTATACTTGTGAATCATCAAGACTCTTTTCTAGCGCCGTTGTCGGGGAGTGAAGCGCCTTTGATAGGTGGAATTTGGCAAGGAAAAATTTATATAGTGTGCTGAAATTTACTGTCACTTGTTACTATGGAAAGTAATCCTCTAAGGGGTGCTACCTCTTGAGCACTGCGTCGAATTTCCCCAAAGAGGAGAGGATGATGCAGCAAAGTAGCATAAGTATTTCCCTTAGTGTTTGAGAACCAAGTTATCAATCCAGTAGGAGGCTACGCTCGAGTCCCTTGTACCTACACAAAAACAATATCTCAACGCAACCAGCGCGCTTAGGGGTTGTCAATCCCTTCACGGTCACTTACAAAAGTGAGATCTGATAGAGATGATAAATAATATTTTTGGTATAGAGATGCAAAGTAAAAAGTAAAAGGCAAAGTAAAAGCAAAGCAATAATAAAGTGATGGAGATTGACATGATGAGAAAGAGACCCGGGGCCATAGGTTTCACTAGTGGCTTCTCTCAAGAGCATAAGTATTCTATGGTGGGTGAATAAATTACTGTTGAGCAATTGACAGAATTGAGCATAGTTATGAGAATATCTAGGTATGATCATGTATATAGGCATCACGTCCGAGACAAGTAGACCGACTCCTGCCTGCATCTACTACTATTTCTCCACTCATCAACCGCTATCCAGCATGCATCTAGAGTATTAAGTTAAAACCAGAGTAACGCCTTAAGCAAGATGACATAATGTAGAGGTATAGTTTCATGAAATATGATAAAAAAAACCCATCTTGTTATCCTCGATGGCAACAATACAATACGTGCCTTGCTACCCCTTCTGTCACTGGGAAAGGACACCACAAGATCGAACCCAAAGCTAAGCACTTCTCCCATGGCAAGAACAACCAATCTAGTAAGCCAAACCAAACTGATAATTCGAAGATACTTGCAAAGATAAGAAATCATACATAGAAGAATTCAGAGAAGATTCAAATATTATTCATAGATAGACTTGATCATAAAGGCACAATTCATCGGTCTCAACAAACACACCGCAAAAAGAAGATTACATCGAATAGATCTCCACAAGAGAGGGTGAGAACATTGTATTGAGATCGAAAAAGAGAGAAGAAGCCATCTAGCTACTAACTATGGACCCGTAGGTCTGAAGTAAACTACTCACACTTCATCGGAGAGGCTTGGATGATGATGTAGAAGCCCTCCGTGATCGATTCCCCTTCCGGTGGAGCTCCGAAACAAGCCCCAAGATAGGATCTCGTAGATACAGAAAGTTGTGGTGGTGGAATTAGGTTTTTGGCTCCGTATCTGATCGTTTGGGGGTACGTAGGTATATATAGGAGGAAGGAGTACGTCGGTGGAGCTTCGAGGGGCCCACGAGGCAGGGGGCGTGCCCTAGGGGGGTGCCCCCACCCTCATGACCACCTCATGGCTTTCTTGACGGGGGTTCCAAGTCTCCTGGATCTTATCTGATGAGAAAATCACGTTCCCGAAGGTTTCATTCCGTTTGGACTCCGTTTGATATTTTGTTTATCCGAAACACTGAAATAGGCAAAAAAACAACAATTCTAGGCTGGGCCTCTGGTTAATAGGTTAGTCCCAAAAATAATATAAAAGTGGAAAATAAAGCCCAATATAGTCCAAAACAGTAGATAATATAGCATGGGGCAATCAAAAATTGTAGATACATTGGAGACGTATCAAGCATCCCCAAGCTTAATTCCTGCTCGTCCACGAGTAGGTAAATGATAAAAAGAGAATTTTTGATGAGGAGTGCTACTTGGCATAATTTCAATGTAAATCTTCTTAATTGTGGTATGAATATTCAGATCCAAAAGATTCAAGACAAAAGTTCATGTTGACATAAAAATAATAATACTTCAAGCATACTAACAAAGCAATTATGTCTTCTCAAAATAACATGGCCAAAGAAAGCTATCCCTACAAAATCATATAGTCTAGCTATGCTCTATCTTCACCACACAAAGTATTTAAATCATGCACAACCCCGATGACAAGCCAAGCAATTGTTTCATACTTTTGACATTTTCAAAACTTTTTCGATCTTCATGCAATACATGAGCGTGAGCCATGGATATAGCACTATATGTGGAATGGAATGCTGGTTGTGGAGAAGACAAAAAGAGGGGAAGATAGTCTCACATCAACTAGGCGTATCAACGGGCTATGGAGATGCCCATCAATAGATATCAATGTGAGTGAGTAGGGATTGCCATGCAATGGATGCACTAGGGATATAAGTATATGAAACCTCAACAAAAGAAACTAAGTGGGGGTGCGTCCAACTTGCTTGCTCACGAAGACCTAGGGCATTTTGAGGAAGCCCATCATTGGAATATACAAGCCAAGTTCTATAATGAAAAATTCCCACTAGTATATGAAAGTGACAAAATGAGAGACTCTCTATCATGATGATAATGGTGCTCCTTTGAAGCACAAGTGTGGTAAAAGGATAGTAACATTGCCCCTTCTCTCTTTTTCTCTCATTTTTTTGTTTGGGCCTTTTCTTTTTTTTGCCTCTTTTTTATTATTTTTCGTCCGGAGTCTCATCCCGACTTGTGGGGGAATCATAGTCTCCATCATCCTTTCCTCACTTGGGACAATGCTCTAAAAATGATGATCATCACACTTTTTATTTTTCTTAAAACTCAACAATTACAACTCAATTCTTAGAACAAAATATTACTCTATATGAATGCATCCGGTGGTGTACCAGGATATGCAATCAATCAAGGCGACATGTATGAAAGAATTATGAATGGTGGCTTTGCCACAAATACGATGTCAACTACATGATCATGCTAGCAATATGACAATGATGGAGCGCGTCATAATAAACGGAACGGTGGAAAGTTGCATGGCAATATATCTCGGAATGGCTATGGAAATGCTATGATAGGTAGATACGGTGGCTGTTTTGAGGAAGGTATATGGTGGGTGTATGATACCGGCAAAAGGTGCGCGGTATTAGAGAGGCTAGCAATGGTGTAAGGAAGGAAAGTGCATATAATCCATGGACTCAACATTAGTCATAAAGAACTCATATACTTATTGCAAAAATCTAGAAGTTATCAAAGCAAAGTATTACGCGCATGCTCCTAGGGGGGTAGATTGGTAAGAAAAGACCATCGCTCGTCCCCGACTGCCACTCATAAGGAAGACAATCAATAAATAAATCATGCTCCGACTTCATCACATAACGGTTCACCATACGTGCATGCTACGGGAATCACAAACTTTTAACACAAGTATTTCTCAATTTCAAAACTACTCAACTAGCATGACTCTAATATCACCATCTTCATATCTCAGAACAATTATCAAGCATCAATCTTTTCTTAGTATTCAACGCACTCAAAAGAAAGTTCTACAAATCTTGAATACCAAGCATATTATTATTAAGAAAATTTCCATGCTATTAAAGACTCTCAAAATAATCTAAGTGAAGCATGAGAGATCAATAGTTTCTATAAAACAAATCCACCATCGTGCTCTAAAAGATATAAGTGAAGCACTAGAGCAAAACTATAAAGCTCAAAAGATATAAGTGAAGCACATAGAGTATTCTATCAAATTCCAAGTTATGTATGGCTCTCTCAAAAGGTTCGTACAGCAAGGATGATTGTGGTAGACTAACAAGCAAAGATTCAAATCATAAAAGACGCTCCAAGCAAAACACATATCATGTGGTGAATAAAAATATAGCTCCAAGTAAAGTTACCGATGGAAGTAGACGAAAGAGGGGATGCCTTCCGGGGCATCCCCAAGCTTTGACTTTTTGGTGTCCATGGATTATCTTGGGGGTGCCATGGGCATCCCCAAGCTTAGGCTCTTGCCACTCTTTGTTCCATAATCCATCAAATCTTTACCCAAAACTTGAAAATTTCAAAACACAAAACTTAAAGTAGAAAATCTCGTGAGCTCCGTTAGTGAAAGAGAATAAAACATCACTTCAAGGTACTGTAATGAACGCATTCTTTATTTATATTGGTGTTAAACCTACTGTATTACAACTTCTCTATGGATTATAAACTATTTTACTAGCCATAGATTCATCAAAAGAAGCAAACAACACACGAAAAACAGAATCTGTCAAAAACAGAACAGTCTGTAGTAATCTGTAGCTAGCGCAAGATCTGGAACCCCAAAAATTCTACAATAAATTTCTGGACGTGAGGAATTCATCTATTAATCATCTGCAAAAATAATTCACTAAATATCACTTCCCAAATAAAAATGACAGCAGTTCTCGTGAGCGCTAAAGTTTCTGTTTTTTACAGCAAGTTCAACAAGACTTTCCCCAAGTCTTCCCAACGGTTCTACTTGGCACAAACACTAATTAAACACAAAAAACACAACCAAAACAGAGGCTAGATAAATTATTTATTACTAAACAGGAGCAAAAAGCAAGGAATAAAAATAAAATTGGGTTGCCTCCCAACAAGCGCTATCGTTTAACGCCCCTAGCTAGGCATAACAAGCAAGAATAGATCTAGGTATTGCCATCTTTGGTATTAGGAAAGAAAAGAGCAAACTTGCTATCTATAGAATTAATCCTTCTATTTGGATAAAGCGCATGGCTATTAATGGTAGAAGAAAGATTAAGTATGTTACGGAAATTTGTATCTAGACTAGCCTTTATCTCTTTAATAGATTCATTTTGGTAAGAGAGCAAAAGAGATGTAGATTCAACTTTCTCATTCATGGGGTGACCAAATATGGTTTTCATTTTTTCATTAGTGTATACGGCATCCCCTTCAAGAAAACCTTCCTCAAATATAGAGTCTAAGACATGCTTAAAAGATGAAGGAAGGGCAATATAAAAGCTTTTTAAGTAGACTTCAATTTGATATTGAGGCACATAACTAGCCCTTATTCTTAGTAGTCTATACCAAGCATCTTACAAAGATACATAAAGTAAATTACGAAAAATTCCAGAATCATCTTCATCAAAATTATTAAGATTCTCACTGATAACTCCAGTAGGTTTTTCCATAGTATTTTTATTTATGAGCTTAGCGAGAACAGAAGGGTTGTCCAAAGTACTAAAAATCCGGAGAGAACCCCCTACCCTTTTGGATTCAGACATAGCGGAAGAAAGGCGAGGGAAAAAGAAGGAGCATAGAGAGAGAGGGGGCGAATAAAATGGAAAGGGTGAAGTGGGGGAGAGAAAAACGAGAGGCAAATGGCAAATAATGTAATGCGAGAGATAGGGATTGTGATGGGTACTTGGTATGTTGACTTTTGCGCAGACTCCCCGGCAACGGCGCCAGAAATTCTTCTTGCTACCTCTTGAGCACTGCGTTGGATTTCCCCGAAGAATAGAGGATGATACAGAAAAGTAGCGTAAGTATTTCCCTCACTTTTTGAGAACCAAGGTATCAATCCAGTAGGAGGCTACGCTCGAGTCCCTTGTACCTACACAAAAACAATAGATGAACGCAACCAACACGCTTAGGGGTTGTCAATCCCTTCACGGTCACTTATGAAAGTGAGATCTGATAGAGATGATAAATAATATCACTACAAAAAATCTGTTAATACGTGACGGATTTTTGGTGACGTTCTCAAAAATTGTCACCGATGATAACGGTTTTAGCCTATCCGTCATGAAAAGCGTCATGGATCAGTAGGATGTGACTGCCCACTGAAGATGGTAGCCCCTTTATGATGGACAAGCTGGACTGTCATGGAAATCGTCAGAAATCAACTTACTCGGGCAAGCCATTTGTTTTTTTATGCATCATCCAGATCGTCACCGATGACTCCTAATGATATGTCGTGTCTGGCTTGTGGGTTGGCCCATATGCCAGTTGAATGTAGTCAATAGTATATAATACACAGATATAGGGAAAATAAAAAGCGGACACGCCAGAAATTTCGAGAGCGCGTGGACGTGCAAAATTTTAAGTCGCCGACGCGGGCGGTGGCAAAAACTTTGAGCCAGCCTATTTAACCCAAAGTCCAGACCCATCTAACCCTAACCCCCATTGTCTTCTCCGTTCCCTTAGCCGCCACAACCGCCGCTTCCGATTCGGGCGATTCCGGCGGCAAGCGCCGGCGTGGAGCACACCACCGAGCTCGCCTCGCTCGGATCCATCCTCCCCTCCAGTAAATTTCCCCTCTCGGCCTCGACCGCTCGCCCAAAATCCACGCCCGTGCTAGGGCTTGGCCCTCCGGCACCGGCTTCGTTGTCAGCGCATCTCCGGCGGTCTCTGACGGCTCTTCTCCGTCGTCTACTGCGCGCCCTCGATTCTTGATGGTCCACCTTGAGAAAGGCATCATGGAGGACCTCCTCCTGCAGGATCCACGGACACGGCGCATCCTGCAGCCGCCGATCCGGGATGAGGGCGGGCATGGCGGCCTTGTCCTGCTCGACGGCAGTGGCGGCGAACACCGGTGCTCCTCCTTGTCATCGACCTCCAAGGAGGAGCGCCAGTACAGCACAAGCACGCCCCTGTACCCCCTTCTCCCATCCAGCGGTGTACAGGATGTCCTCCTCGACATGGCCGTCCCCAACAGGCTGTCTTTGCTGGATTAGGTGGAGCAGCAAGTCCAGCACCCTCTTGGCCCCAACCTCATATCCTCTAGTGTGTGGATGAGCTCACCGACGGCTACGTCCTTCGCTCCTAGCGTGGTGAGCTTCTCACCTCTCCCCCATTTACCCCAAAATCTAATGATACTTGCAATCTGAAATTCTGAATACAAATTGTGTTTTTGTTCAGTTTAGAGGTGGATTCAATTGCTGAGATGAACACGTGAGCTTGATTAGTTGTTGATTGTTTTGCGGATCTGACTCTTGCAATGTTACGCATATTATAACCACAGCAAACTAATGTTATTCCACATAATATGATATGGTTATTTTTTCTAACATGCACTGTACTTCATGTTGCTTTCACACTGATCTTTTGGGACTTAATTTGTAAGCTTCAGCTTGTTAGATATAAATTCAGGTATGATTTTGTATCTTGCCAGAATGGACTTGTTTTACAGATGTGTACCTCAGAGAAAATGTAATTATTAACTGAAACACTATCTAATTATTAACTGAAAATAGCAATAAATTTGGATCTCATAAGAAACGCATAAATATCAAGAAACCACATGCACTTTCAGAATGTTCAAGTTGTTTATGTGGATTATGTATCATTCTAAGTAATCATATATATATGTGTGTGTGTGTGTGTGTGTGTGTGTGTGTGTGTGTGTCGTATCCATCTTTTAGTCTGTTTGATTTTGTGGATATATACATACTAGAAGTAAAATAATGTATGTGGATTTGAAGTAAGTTTTGACATGTTTAACTTGCATGGATTTAAAAATTGTAGTTAGCCGCGTCCGTCGTTATGTTGATGTTACAAATACCAGCAAGTTGTAGGGCCCTACTTAGCGAAGCCGCAACTCACACATCATATCGTTTTTTCATTGTCTTTTCTGATCAGTTCATGTGTTGAGACTTGAGAGTTGCAAAATTGGAATTAATCTTCTCTGACATAATGCTGAAAAAGCCCTTTAAATGCTACAGGAATAGCTTCAGAGTTGACAACAATCTTTATCCTGGTGAGATAAGGTAGAAGTAGGGCAAACCTGATGTTTAGCCTGGTGCATGAAGAAAAGATCCTAATGTATGCTAAATCATTCATATATGTAGGTCTGATTGTCTTAAAAATATATGTAGGTCACTGTAATAGTATTTTCTTATTTAAAAGGGAGAAAGAGTACTACTTTATAAGTACGCTAGAACTACCGAATTGCTAAGCATTTCAATAAAATACAAGTCTGAATTGCCACAAATTCAGAGATCATAAGCGGGCGGAGGCAGTTCGGTACGTCCACAATCCTCTGTTGGTCTTCCGAATTCCTGGCAAACGCTGCAAGCCCATGAGCAAGGGCATTGCACAATCTCCCCACGCTGCTGTGCTTGCTTGATGTCTCTTAGCAGTTCATAGCAGGGGGAGAGGGACTGGTTCCCTGTCATCAGTTCCTTAATCAGAGTTTGGCAGTCAAGTTCCAAAACCACGGGGCCCCTGTAGATCCTCGAGAGTGCATGCAACCCAATAAGGGCTGCTTTTGCTTCGGCCTCCTCAACACTACGGCTAGGTGACGTATTCTGACTGATAGAAACACCAACTTACCCTATTTTGTCCCTAGCGACAGCACCTGCAGAAGATTCACCCATTTCCTCCAGGTACGAGGCATCAGAATTTAGTTTGATTGATCCCATGGCCGGCCCTGTCCAATGCAAGTGCTGCGTAATGGGGCAGCGGGGCTGCAGCACCGCAATGGCCCCCACACCTTTTCCTGCTTCATGATCACCACTCAATTGCTGCTGATTTAAACTCTTCAGAATACCTCAGCAAGAACTGCACAGATCCCATAATCGATTCTTTGCCCACATTGCGAATGCAGTCCTCCGCAAGTGCCAGCATCCCCACAAAAGGAGCAGAATATTAGCGCGTGTGTCCACAGGTTCAGTGTCAAGGAACAGCTGAAGCCAATCCTTCCCACTGTACCTAAAGGCTCTCTCATCAGGGAGCGACCATTCTTTCCTCATAGCTGTTCTGAGTGCTCTACTCTTTGTGCAGGCAACAATGGCATGGTACTCATCCTCTTCGCCGTTGCCGCAAATATTACAGATGGCATCCAGCTCAATAGTCCTTCTAAACTTGTTTCTCTTTGTTGCCAGAGTATTAGCAGCGACCCTCCATCCAAAAATCCGGACTTTTTGTGGTACCTTAGCTTTCCAAATCAGATCCCAGATAGATCAATCATCTAAAAAGTTTTCTATCTTCATTCAAAAGAATTTGTTATTTTGGACAACTATTAGATCGTTAATTTCTGTCAAAGATTTGGTAGGTGACACTATATTGTTCAGGCTCGGACTAATGTTACAGCATGTATATGTAATGTGTGTGTTTTCACTCAGAGTAATGTCTAACAATTGGTGTTTAATAAAACACATGAAAAAACTAAAGAGTTTTCTATCTTCATTCAAAAGAATTTCTTAAATTGGACAACCATTAGATCATTAATTTCTTTGTCAAAGATTGGTAGATGACACTATTTTGTTCAGGCTCGGACGAACGTTACAGCATGTGTATGTAACATGTTTTTTTTCACTCAGATTAATGTGTATTCGGGCTGTCATCTCTTTTGCCATCTTTTAGGCTAGGCTAGGATGTAGTAATAAAAGCTTCATATGGTCAATTGTATGACTGTTTCTTTGGATATGATCTGAATAGTTGTGCCCTTCCAAGTTAATTCATAAGTCATAACATACTGCAGTGTGATACTAGACAATATTTGTTGTATCTATAGTCAGTCTCTACAATTATGTTCTTAATATACATAAAGAAGTGACTTCTATTTGATCCAATCCTTTATTACAAGTAATATTTTACGAATCTATTTTCACCTAGATTAATTGTAAGCCATATAGATATGTTTCCTGTGGAATATCATATCAGATAGGACACATTCTGTTAAGACAATCATCATGGAATTGGTAACGTGTAGCAAGTTACTTCTAGTTCAACCTACTGGCTATAATATTTTATACCTGACATGTTTTTCATCATGTGGCAGATGCTGGTTTTTGGGAGCATTTTCAACAAGACATGGTTGTTGACTTAGGCATGGACGTTCGGATCAGTTGCCGAAAATGCCAGATGACCTAGTGTTGATGTTTAATGGTTAATGCCTGATGAGAGCGGGGCCTTGTTTGATGGGGGAGGCGCTGGCACAGTGTTCTCTGAGACATACTTGTAAAATTAACATTTTTTTGGATCTTCTATTTTTGCTCCTGTACATGTGTATTTTAAGATGTGTTTATGTAATCTTCTTTCTTTTATTGACATGAGCATATATTTGTGCCAAATTCTTGAATTTTCATGTGCCAAAAGAAATAAGTGATCGTAGTGGTCCATACTAGAAATTAATGGGCTTAAATTCTAATTGTGTTGATTACAATATGGGCTGCCAATCTTGGATTGAGCTAAAATTCTAAAATTTAGTGGGCCAAAATTTCAGATGGGCTGATTACTACATGGGCTGCCATGTCAGATCCATGTTGGATGATGACATGGCAGGCAAGTTAACGCCGTTATGAGCACGTCAAGTAAGTGCCATCCATGACAATCAAGAACCGTCATGGTCCATGACAGTTTAAGATGATTCGTCATGGAGTGTATAGTGATCAAATTATGACGCGATATACATGATGGATTTGAAATCCGTCACGTCTGCCCTTCCATGATAATTTTGCATAGGTCTGTGACGGATTGAATCCGTCATGTATTAGCAAAATTGTTGTAGTGTATTTTTGGTATTTTTGATATAGAGATGCAAAGTAAAAAGTAAAAGGCAAAATAAAAGAAAAGCAATAATAAAGTGATGGAGATTGATATGATGAGAAAGAGACCCGGGGGCCATAGGTTTCACTAGTGGCTTCTCTCAAGAGCATAAGTATTCTACGGTGGGTGAACAAGTTACTGTTGAGCAATTGACAGAATTGAGCATAGTTATGAGAATATCTAGGTATGATCATGTATATAGGCATCACGTCCGAGACAAGTAGACCGACTCCTGCCTGCATCTACTACTATTACTCCACTCATCGACCGCTATCCAGCATGCATCTAGAGTATTAAGTTAAAACCAGAGTAACGCCTTAAGCAAGATGACATAATGTAGAGGGATAGTTTCATGCAGTATGATAAAAACCTCATCTTGTTATCCTCGATGGCAACAATACAATACGTGCCTTGCTGCCCCTTCTGTCACTGGAAAAGGACACCACAAGATCGAACCCAAAGCTAAGCACTTCTCCCATGGCAAGAACAACCAATCTAGTAGGCCAAACCAAACTGATAATTCGAAGAGACATGCAAAGATAACAAATCATACATAAAAGAATTCAGAGCAGATTCAAATATTATTCGTAGATGGACTTGATCATAAACCCACAATTCATCGGTCTCAACAAACACACCGCAAAAAGAAGATTACATCGAATAGATCTCCACAAGAGAGGGGGAGAACATTGTATTGAGATCCAAAAAGAGAGAAGAAGCCATCTAGCTACTAATTATGGACCCGTAGGTCTGAAGTAACCTACTCACACTTCATCGGAGAGGCTTGGATGAAGATGTAGAAGCCCTCCATGATCGATTCCCCTTCTGGCGGAGCTCTGGAACAGGCCCCAAGATGGGATCTCGTGGATACAGACAGTTGCGGCGGTGGAATTAGGTTTTTGGCTCCGTATCTGATCGTTTGGGGGTACGTAGGTATATATAGGAGGAAGGAGTACGTCGGTGGAGCTTCGAGGGGCCCACGAGGCAGGGGGCGTGCCCTGGGGGGGGCGCCCCCCACCCTCGTGGCTTTGTTGACGGGGGGTCCAAGTCTCCTGGATCTTATCTGTTGAGAAAATCACGTTCCCGAAGGTTTCAATCCGTTTGGACTCCGTTTGATATTCTGTTTCTCCGAAACACTGAAATAGGCAAAAAAACAACAATTCTGGGTTGGGCCTCCGGTTAATAGGTTAGTCCCAAAAATAATATAAAAGTGGAAAATAAAGCCCAATATAGTCCAAAATAGTAGATAATAGAGCATGGAGCAATCAAAAATTATAGATACGTTGGAGTCGTATCAAGGGGCTTGTTCGGGGTATCTTCACCTCGGCTAGTAGAGCAAAGAGTTGCTCCTCAACCTACTGAACCTACTGAAATTACTGAAAATGGAAATGTCTACTTTGAAATTCCTTCGGGTATTATAGAAAAACTGCTAGCTAATCCTTTTGCAGGAGATGGAACATTACATCCTGATGAGCACCTAATATATGTGGATGGAGTTTGTGGATTATTTAAGCTTGCACGTGTGCCCGATTATTTTATGAAGAAGAAGGTCCTCCCTTTATCTTTGGAGGGAGATGCATTGACATGGTATAGGCTATGTGATGATATGGGATCATGGAACTACAAACGATTGAAATTAGAATTTCATCAGAAGTTTATCCTATGCATCTTGTTCATCGTGATCATAATTATATATATAATTTTTGGCCCCGTGAAGGAGAAAGCATCGCTCAAGCTTGGGGGAGGCTTAGATCAATGTTATATTCGTGCCCCAATCATGAGCTCTCAAGAGAAATGATTACCCAAAAAATTTATGCTCGGCTTTCTGATAACAATCGCACCATGCTCGATACTTCTTGTGCTGGCTCTTTATGATGAAGACTATTGAATTCAAATGGGATTTATTGGAAAGAATTAAACGCAACTCTGAAGATTGGAATCTCAGCGAAGGTAAGGAGTCAGGTATGACACCTAAGTTTGATTGTGTTAAATCTTTTATGGGTACGATGTTTTCTGTAAATTTAGCACTAAATATGGACTTGACTCTGAGATAGTATCTTCTTTCTGTGAATCTTTTGCTAGTCATGTTGATCTCCCTAAGGAGAAGTGGTTTAAATATAATCCTCCCATTGAAGTAAAAATATCTGCACCTATTAAAGTTGAAGGAAATACTATCACTTATAATGATCCTATTGTTCCTACTGCTTATGTTGAGAAACCACCTTTTCCTGTTAGGATAAAAGATCGTGCTAAAGCTTCAATTGTGGTTCGTAAAAGCAATATTAGAACCTACACACCTCCTGAGCAAGTTGAAGTTGAACCTAATATTGCTATTGTTAAGGATCTCTTGGCTGATATTATTGATGGGCATGTTATTTATTTCTTTGATGAAACTGCTAGAATTGCTAAACCTTGTGCTAAAGATAAACATAGTCCTGTGGTAGGTATGCCTGTTATTTCTGTTAAAATAGGAGATCATTGTTATCATGGCTTGTGTGATATTGGTGCTAGTGCCAGTGCAATACCTATTGACTTATACAAAGAAAGTATGCATGATATTGCACCTGCTGAGTTAGAAGATATTGATGTCACAATTAAACTTGCCAATAGAGATACTATTTCACCAATTGGGATTGTTAGAGATGTTGAAGTCTTGTGTGGGAAAACTAAATATCCTGCTGATTTTTTGTTCTTGGATCCCCACAAGATAGCTTTTGTCCCGTTATATTTGGTAGACCCTTCTTAAACACTGTTAATGCTAAGATAGACTGCAAAAAGGATGTTTTTACTATTGGTTTAGGTGATATGTCTCATGAGTTTAACTTTTCTAAATTTTGTAGACAACACCGTGAAGAGGAACTGCCTAGTAAAGATGAAATTGGTGGTCTTGCTTCTATTATCGTACCTCCTAGTGATCCTTTAGAACAATATTTGCTAGACCATGAAAATGATATGTTTATGAATGAAAGAAGGGAAATAGATGATGTGTTCTTTAAACAGGGACCTATTCTGAAACACAACTTGCCTGTTGAAATCTTAGGGGATCCTCCTCCACCCAAGGGTGATCCCGTGTTTGAGCTTAAACCATTGCTTGATACTCTTAAATATGCTTATCTTTATGAAAAGAAGAAATATCATGTTATTATTAGTGCTAACCTTTCAGAGAAGGAGGAAGAAAAATTATTCAAAAGTCTGAAGAAGCACCGTGCTGCTATTGGATATACTCTTGATGATCTGAAGGGCATTAGTCCCACTCTATGTCAAAACAAAATAAATTTGGAGGAAGATGCCAAACCGGTTATTGATCACCAACGGCGGCTGAATCCTAAGATGAAAGAAGTGGTAAGAAAAGAAATACTAAAGCTCCTTGAGACATGTATAATTTATCCCGTTGCTGATAGTCAGTGGGTAAGTCCTATCCATTGTGTTCCTAAGAAGGGAGGTATTATTGTCATTCCTAATGATAAAGATGAATTGATTCCGTAAAGAATTATTATAGGTTATAGGATGGTAATTGATTTCCGCAAATTAAATAAGGCTACTAAAAAATATCATTACCCCTTACCTTTCATTGATCAAATGCTAGAAAGATTATCCCAACATACACATTTTTGCTTTCTAGATGGTTATTCTGGCTTCTCTCAAATACCTGTGTCAGCTGATGATCAATCAAAGACCACTTTTACTTGCCCTTTCGGTACTTTTGCTTATAGACGTATGCCTTTTGGTTTATGTAATGCACCTGCTACCTTTCAAAGATGCATGATGGCTATATTTTCTGATTTTTGTGAAAAGATATGTGAGGTATTCATGGACGATTTCTCCGTTTATGGATCCTCTTTTGATGATTTCTTAAGCAACCTTGATCGAGTTTTGCAGAGATGTGAAGAAACTAACCTTGTCTGGAATTGGGAGAAATGCCACTTTATGGTTAATGAAGGTACTGTCTTGGGGCACAAAATTTCTGAAAGAGGCATTGAAGTTGATAAAGCTAAAGTTGATGCTATTGAAAAGATGTCATGTCCCAAGGACATCAAAGGTATAAGAAGTTTCCTTGGTCATGCCGGTTTTTATAGGAGGTTCATTAAGGACTTCTCAAAAATTTCTCGGCCTCTGACTAATTTATTACAAAAAGATATACCTTTCGTATTTGATAATGATTGTGTAGAAGCATTTGAAATACTTAAGAAAGCATTGATCTCTGCACCTATTGTTTAGCCACCTGATTGGAATTTACCTTTTGAAATTATGTGTGATGCTAGTGATTGTGCTGTGGGTGGTGTTCTAGGGAAAAGAGTTGATAAGAAATTAAATGTTATTCAATATACTAGTAAAACTCTAGACAATGCCCAGAGAAATTATGCTACAACCGAAAAAGAATTCTTAGCAGTTGTATTTGCTTGTGATAAGTTCATATCTTATATTGTTGATTCTAAAGTAACTATTCACACGAATCATGCTGCTATTAAATATATTATGGAAAAGAAAGATGCTAAACCTAGACTTATTAGATGGGTTCTCTTGCTACAAGAATTTGATTTGCATATTATTGATAGAAAGGGAGCTGAGAACCCCGTTGCAGATAACTTGTCTAGGTTGGAAAATGTTCTTGATGACCCACTACCTATTGATAATAGCTTTCCTGATGAACAATTAAATGTCATAAATGCTTCTCACACTGCTCCATGGTATGCTGATTATGCTAATTACATTGTTGCTAAGTTTATACCACCTAGTTTCACATACCAGCAAAAGAAAAAGTTTTTCTATGATTTACGACATTACTTCTAGGATGACCCACACCTTTATAAAGAAGGAGTAGATGGTGTTATTAGATGTTGTGTATCTGAGCATGAACAGGAACAGATCCTACGCAAGTGTCACTCCGAAGCTTATGGAGGACACCACGCTGGAGATAGAACTGCACATAAGGTATTGCAATCAGGTTTTTATTGGCCTACTCTCTTCAAGGATGCCCGTAAGTTTGTTGTATCTTGTGATGAATGTCAAAGAATTGGTAATATTAGTAGACGTCAAGAAATTCCTATGAGTTATTCACTTGTTATTAAACTGTTTGATTTTTGGGGCTTTGATTATATGGGACATTTTCCTGCCTCTAATGGGTATACACATATTTTAGTTGCTGTTGATTACGTTACTAAGTGGGTAAAAGCTATTCCAATTAGTAGTGTTGATCATAAAACCTCTATTAAGATGCTTAAAGAAGTTATTTTTCCGAGGTTTGGAGTCCCTAGATATTTAATGACTGATGGTGGTTCACATTTTATTCATGGTGCTTTTCGTAAAATGCTTGCTAAGTATGATGTTAATCATAGCATTTCATCTCCTTATCACCCATAGTCTAGTGGTTAAGTAGAATTGAGTAACAGATAGCTCAAATTAATTTTGCAAAAGACTGTTAATAGATCTAGAAATAATTGGTCCAAGAAACTTGATGATGCATTATGGGCCTATAGAACTGCATATAAAAATCCTATGGGTATGTCTCCGTATAAAATGGTTTATGGAAAAGCATGTCACTTACCTCTCGAAATAGAACATAAGGCTTATTGGGCTATTAAAGAGCTCAATTATGATTTCAAACTTGCCGATGAGAAGAGGTTATTTCACATTAGCTCACTTGATGAATGGAGAACCCAAGCCTATGAGAATGCCAAATTGTTTAAAGAAAAAGTTAAAAGATGGCATGACAAAAGAATACAAAAGCGCGAGTTTAATGTAGGTGATTATGTATTGCTATACAACTCTCGTTTAAGTTTTTTGCAGGAAAGCTTCTCTCTAAATGGGAAGGTCCTTACGTTATCGAGGAGGTCTATCGTTCCGGTGCCATAAAAATCAACAACTTCGAAGGAACAAATCCGAAGGTGGTGAACGGTCAAAGAATCAAACATTATATCTCAGGTAATCCTATAAATTTTGAAACCAATGTTATTGAAACAATAACCCCGGAGGAATACATAAGGAACACTTTCCGGAATGTTTCAGACTCCGAAAAGGAATAAGTATGTGGTATTGTAAGTAAATCGACTCCAAAACAGTTCTAATGGCAATTTTTCTCTGTTTTGGAATATTTAGAAAAATAGAAAAATAAGAATCAGTCCGGGAAGGACAAGAGGGCTCCACGAGGGTGGAGGGCGCGCCCTACCCCCCTGGGCGCGCGCCCCTGCCTCGTGGACACCTCGTGTGCTCTCCGGACTCCGTTTTCTTGCACGTTACGTATTTTTGTCAGTAAAAATTCATTATATAATCTTCCTAAGGCTTTGACCATCGTGTCAAAGCCAAGCATCATGTCATCTCCCTCCTCCTCCAACAATGAGGGAAACTATGCTTGGCTAATGAAGATAGAGCTGAAGAGAGAAGAACCCATCGAGATCAACAAGGATGAAGGTATCAAGAAGGCCACGGAGGACCAAGTTCCGGCAACAGAAGACATCCTCCAACTTGATCACAATCTTCTTACCCCAACTGAGATTGAAGCTTTCAAGATGATTGAGTTAGCTCGTATACAAAACAAGTATCTCACATGTGAAAATATTTTGCTGAAGGAGCATATCATCACACTCAGGGGCATTATCCGCAAGTTAGAAGACCTCCTACGCTCGATGTGCGACTATCCATCATCACCACCATCTTCTTGACCAACAAAGAAGAATTGAGTATCTGGTATGGGCACTCCCCTTGGCAACTGCCAAGCTTGGGGGAGGTGCCCTGGTATCGTATCACCATCACACTCCTATCTTTATCGTTTTTCTTAGTTCTATCCTTTTAGTAATATCTTTATCTAGTAGTATAAAGTTTTTGGTATGATCTAGTTTTGAGTTTTGCTTTATGATCCCTCTATGTAATAGAGTCCATGAGATATATAATAAAGATTAGTGTTGAGTCCAGGGCTTGGTGATTTTGCTATGATCTTGAGGGAATAAAATAAAAAGACTATGATAGATCCCCGATACTTGTGGGTCATCAGTATGCAGTTCCCTTTGTCTATCGGTATGGTACTTGCCTGAGATTCGATCGTCGGTATATCCATACCTAGTTCAATCTCGTTATCGTCAAGTCTCTTTACTCATTCTGTAATACAAGATCCCGTGACTAACTCATTAGTCACATTGCTTGCCAGCTTATTGTGATGTTGTATTACCAAGTGGGCCCTGAGATACCTCTCCGTCATACAGAGTGACAAATCCCAGTCTTGATCCATGCTAACTCAACAAACACCCTCGGAGATACCTTTAGAGTACCTTTATAGTCACCCAGTTACGTTGCGACATTTGGTACACATAAGGTACTTCTCTGGTGTCAGTGAGTTGCATGATCTCATGGTCATAGGAACATATACTTGACATGCAGAAAACAATAGCAATAAACTTGACACAATCATATGCTACGTTTATAGTTTAGGTCTTGTCCATCACACCATTCTCCTAATGATGTGATCCCGATAACTCATGTCCATGGCTAGGAAACCATAGCCATCTTTGATCAACGAGATACTCCCGTAGAGGCTTACTAGGGATATGTTGTCTATGTACCCACACATGTATTTGAGTTTCTGGTCAATAAAATTCTAGCATGGATAATAAACGATTATCATGAACAAGGAAATATGATAATGATCACTTTATTATTGCCTCTAGGGCATATTTCCAACAGAAGGCTTGCACTTGCTATGCACAAAAAAACTCAAGTCCTTTTCCACATAGTGAGATTGAAGTAGTGTAATCCCACCATTCTCATCTCTCAACAGCTTGATGTTTAAGATAACATCAGCTACTCCTAGATCCTTCATCTCAAAATAACGAGATAAGAAATCCCTAACCTCCTTGATTAAATCAAGTTTAGTTCCAAAGATTAATATGTCATCGACATACAGACAAAGAATAACTCCTTTGCCCCCAACATGGCGATAATACAGACACTTGTCACCTTCATTTACAACAAAGCCTGCAGCAGTTAATGTTCTTTCAAACTTCTCATGCCACTCCATGGGAGCTTGTTTAAGGCCATATAAAAACTTTAGTAACTTGCACACCTTTCCTTCCTGACCAGGTACTAGAAAACCATCTGGCTGATCCATGTGAATTTTCTCGTTCAACTCTCCATTGAGGAAAGCCATCTTAACGTCCATTTAATGAACAAGGAGACCTTGTGAGGCAGCCAGTGATAGTAGCACCAGAATAGTGGTCAGTCTAGCCATAGGTGAGTAAGTATCAAAGTAGTCTTCACCTTCTTTCTGGGTATAACCCTTGGCCACAAGCTGTGCCTTGTACTTTTCAATTGTACCATTGGGTCTAAGCTTTTTCTTGAGCACCCACTTACATCCTACAGGTTTACACCCATAAGGATGATCAGTGATTTCCTAGGTTCCGTCAGCTAAGATGGAATCCATGTTGCTGCGGACAACTTCCTTCCAGTAGTCAGCATCAGAAGATGCATAGGCTTCTGAAATAGTCCTGGGTGTGTCATCCACAAGGTACATAATGGAATCATCACCAAAGGACTTTGCAGTCCTTTGTCTCTTACTCCTTACAGGAGTTCCATAGGATTCTCAACGTGTTCCATTGCAATGTTGGGTTCAGGAATTACAGCACTCCTGACTAGATGGAGTAGGTATCTCCTGATTTGATGAACTCGATATATCCTTCATAGGAAATATGTCCCCAAATAAAGTCGCATCATTCGACTCCATAATTGTACCAACATGCATGTTGGATATCTCAGATTTTATTATCAAAATTCTATAGCCAATGCTATGAAAGGCATAGCCCAGGAGAACACAATCCATGGTTTTTGGTCCAAGCTCACGCTTCTTGAGAATTGGTATATTGACTTTTGCCAAACAACTCCAAGTACATAGGTAGCTGAGTTTCAATCTTTTATTTCCCATTGCTCAGATGGAGTCATGGTCTTATGCTTTGTGGGAACTCAGTTTAGGACATGACATGCAGTCATTAGAGCCTCCCCCCACCATGCCTTGGAGAGACCCGATGTGTCTAACATGGCGTTAACCAAATTAGTTAGAGGTTGCTACCTCTTGAGCACTGGGTTGGTTTTCCCTTGAAGAGGAAAGGGTGATGCAGTAAAGCAGCGTAAGAATTTCCCTCGGTTTTTGAGAACCAAGGTATCAATCCAGTAGGATACCACACGCGAGTCACCTCGTACCTACACAAACAAATAAGAACCTTACAACCAACGCGATAAAGGGGTTGTCAATCCCTTCATGGCCACTAGCAAGAGTGAGATCTAATAGTGATAATAATAATAATAAGGTAAATATTTTTGGTATTTTTATGATATAGATTGAAATTAAAGATTGCAAAATAAAATAGATTGTAAACTTGTTTGATGGAAAATAGACTTGGGGGGCCATAGGTTTCACTAGTGGCTTCTTTCAAGATAGCATAAGTATTACGGTGGGTAAACAAATTACTGTCGAGCAATTGATAGAAAAGCGAATAATTATGAGAATATCTAGGCATGATCATGTATATAGGCATCACATCCGTGACAAGTAGACCGGAACAATTCTGCATCTACTACTATTACTCCACACATCGACCGCTATCCAGCATGCATCTAGAGTATTAAGTTCATAAGAACATAGTAATGCCTTAAGCAAGATGACATGATGTAGAGGGATAAACTCATGCAATATGATATAAACCCCATTTTTTATCCTTGATGGCAACAATACAATACGTGCCATTTCCCCTACCGTCACTGGGATCGAGCACCGCAAGATTGAACCCAAAGCTAAGCACTTCTCCCATTGCAAGAAAGATCAATCTAGTAGGCCAAACCAAACAGATAATTCGAAGAGACTTGTAAAGATAAACCAATCATACATAAAAGAATTTAGAGAAGAATCAAATATTGTTCATAGATAATCTGGATCATAAACCCACAATTCATCGGATCTCGACAAACACACCGCAAAAGAAGATTACATCGAATAGATCTCCAAGGGAATCACGGAGAACTTTGTATTGAGATCCAAAGAGAGAGAAGATGTAGAGGCCCTCCGTGATCAATGCCCCCTCCGGTGAAGTAAACTAATCACCCATCACCGGAGATGCCATGGAGTTGATGTAGAGGCCCTCCGTGATCAATGCCCCCTCCGGCGAAGCTCCGGAAAAGGCCCAAAGATGGGATCTCTTGGGTACAGAAGGTTGCAGCGGTGGAATTAGGTTTTCTTGGTGCTCCTGGATGTTTGCGGGTACGTGGACTTATATAGGAGGAAGAAGTAGGTCGGTGGAGCGACGAGGGGCCCATGAGGGTGGAGGGCGCGCCCAGGGAGGTAGGCGCGACCCCTGCCTCGTGGCCTCCTCGATTGTTTCTTGACGTCCACTCCAAGTCTCCTGGATCACGTTTGTTGAGAAAATCACGTTCCCAAAGGTTTCATTCCGTTTGGACTTCGTTTGATATTCCTTTTCCGCGAAACACTAAAATAGGCGAAAAACAACAATTTGGGCTGGGCCTCCGGTTAATAGGTTAGTCCCAAAAATGATATAAAAGTGTAAAATAATGCCCATTAACATCTAAAACAGATAATATAATAGCATGGAGCAATCAAAAATTATAAATACACTGGAGACGTATCAAGCATCCCCAAGCTTAATTCCTTCTCGTCCTCAAGTAGGTAAATGATAAAAAAGAATTTTTGATATGGAATGCTTTCTAACATATTTCTCAATGTAATTTTTCTTTATTGTGGCATGAATGTTCAGATCCGAAAGATTCAAGATAAAAGTTCAATATTGACATAGAAATAATAATACTTCAAGTATACTAACTAAGCAATCATGACTTCTCAAAATAACATGGCCAAAGAAAGTTATCCCTACAAAATCATATAGCCTGGCTATGCTCTATCTTCACCATACAAAATATTTAAATCATGCACAACCCCAAGGACAAGCCAAGAAATTGTTTCATACTTTTGATGTTCTCAAACTTTTTCAATCTTCACGCAATATATGAGCGTGAGCCATGGATATAGCACTATATATGTGGAATAGAATGGTGGTTGCGGAGAAGACAAAAAGGAGAAGATAGTCTCACATCAACTAGGCGTATCAGCGGGCTATGGAGATGACCATCAATAGATATCAATGTGAGTGAGTAGGGATTGCCACGCAACGGATGCACTAGAGCTATAAGTGTATGAAAGCTCAACAAAAGAACTAAGTGGGTGTGCATCCAACTTGCTTGCTCATGAAGGCCTAGGGCAATTTTGAGGAAGCCCATCATTGGAATATACACGCCAAGGTCTATAATGTAAAATTCCCACTAGTATATAAAAGTGATAACATAGGAGACTCTCTATCATGAAGATCATGGTGCTATTTTGAAGCACAAGTGTGGAAAAAGGATAGTAACATTGTCCCTTCTCTCTTTTTCTCTCATTTTTTCTTTGGGCCTTCTTTTTTTGGCCTGTTTTCTTTTTTCTTTTCCTTTTTTTATCCGGAGTCTCATCCCGACTTGTGGGGGAATCATAGTCTCCATCATCCATTCCTCACTGGGACAATGCTCTAATAATGATGATCATCACACTTTAATTTACTTACAACTCAAGAATTACAACTCAATACTTAGGACAAGATATAACTCTATGTGAGTGCCTCCGGCGGTGTACCGGGATGTGCAATGATGCATGAGTGACATGTATGAAGAATTATGAACGGTGGCTTTGCCACAAATACGATGTCAACTACATGATCATGCAAGCAATATGATAATGATGAAGTGTGTCATAATAACAGAACGGTGGAAAGTTGCATGGCTATGGAAATGCCATAATAGGTAGGTATGGTGGCTGCTTTCAGGAAGGTATATGGTGGGTTTATGGTACCGGCGAAAGTTGCGCGATACTAGAGAGGCTTGCAATGGTGGAAGGGTGAGAGTGCGCATAATCCATGGACTCAACATTAGTCATAAAGAACTCACATGCTTATTGCAAAACTCTATTAGTTATCGAAACAAAGTATTACATGCATGCTCCTAGGGGGATAGATTGGTAGGAAAAGACCATCGCCCGTCCCCGACCGCCACTCATAAGAAAGAAAATCAATAAATAAATCATGCTCCGACTTCATCACATAACAGTTCACCATACGTGAATGCTACGGGAATCACAAACTTCAACACAAGTATTTCACAAATTCACAACTACTCAACTAGCATAACTCTTATGTCACCATCTCAATATCTCAAAAGAATTATCAAGTATCAAACTTCTCATAGTATTCAATGCACTTCTATGAAAGTTTTTATATTATTCCTAAAAGAAAATTTCAATGTTGTTCTAACGGACTCTCAAAATAATATAATTGAAGCATGAGAGATCAATTATTTCTATAAAATAAAACCACCGCCATGCTCTAAAAGATATAAGTGAAGCACTAGAGCAAAAACTATATAGCTCAAAAGATATAAGTGAAGCACATAGAGTATTCTAATAAATTTCAAATAATGTGAGTCTCTCTCAAAAGGTGTTTACAACAAGGATGATTGTGGTAAAATAGAAAGCAAAGACTCAAATCATACAAGACGCTCCAAGCAAAACACATATCATGTGGTGAATAAAAATATAGCTCCAAGTAAAGTTACCGATAGACGAAGACGAAAGAGGGGATGCCTTCCGGGGCATCCCCAAGCTTAGGCTTTTTGGTGTCCTTGAATTTTACCTTGGGGTTCCATGGGCATCCCCAAGCTTAGGCTCGTGCCACTCCTTGTTCCATAATCCATCAAATCTTTACCCAAAACTTGAAAACTTCACAACACAAAACTCAAAATAGAAAATCTCATGAGCTCCGTTAGCAAAAGAAAACAAAACACCACTTCAAGGTACTGTAATGAACTCATTCTTGATTTATATTGGTGTTAAAACTACTGTATTCCAACTTCTCTATGGTTTATAAACTCTTTTACTAGCCATAGATTCATCAAAATAAGCAAACAACACACGAAAAACAGAACAATCTATAGTAATATGTAGCTAAAGCAAACTTCTCGAACCCCCAAAATTCTAAAATAAAATTCTGGACGTGATGAATTTATCTATTAAACGTCTGCAAAAATAATTAACTAAATATCACTTTCCAAATAAAAATGGCAGCAATTCTCGCGAGCGCTAAAGTTTCTGTTTTTTTACAGCAAGATCAAAAAGACTTTCCCCAAGTCTTCCCAACGGTTCTACTTGGCACAAATACTAATTAAACACAAAAAACACAACCAAAACAGAGTCTAGATAAATTATTTATTACTAAACAGGAGAAAAAATCAAGGAATAAAAATAAAATTGGGTTGCCTCCCAACAAGCGCTATCGTTTAACGCCCCTAGCCAGGCATAAAAGCGAAGATAGATCTATGTATTCCCATCTTTTGTAGGCAATCCATAAGTGCCTCTCATAATAGATTAATATGGTAATTTAACTTTCTTTCTAGGGAATTGTTCCATGCCTTTCCTTAATGGAAATTGGATTTAATATTCCCTTCCTTCATATCAATAATTGTACCAATCGTTCTAAGGAAAGGTCTACCAAGAATAATAGGACATGAAGGATTGCAATCTATATCAAGAACAATGAAATCTACGGGCATATAGTTCCTATTTTCAACAAGAACATCATTAATCTTTCCCATAGGTTTCTTAATGGTGGAATACGCAAGATGCAAGTTTAAAGAACAATCATCAAAATCACGGAAACCTAGCAAATCACACAAGGTTTTTGGAATCATGGAAACACTAGTACCCAAATCACACAAAGCATAACACTCATGATCTTTCATTTTTATTTTTATTGTAGGTTCCCACTCATCGTAAAGTTTTCGAGGGATACAAACTTCCAACTCAAGTTTTTCTTCATAAGATTGCATCAAAGCATCAATGATATGTTTAGTAAAAGCTTTATTTTGACTATAAGGATGAGGAGAATTTAGCATGGATTGCGACAAGGAAATACAATCTATCAAAGAGCAACTATCATAATTAAATTCCTTGAAATCCAAGATAGTGGGTTCGTTTCTATTTAATGTTTTAACCTCTTCAATCCCACTTTTAACAATTTTTGCATCAAGATCTAAAAACTCCAAATTTTGGGGACGCCTTCTAACTAAAGTTGACTCATCTCCAGTCCCATCATTATCAAGATTCATATTGAAAAACAAAGATTTAATAGGGGACACATCAATCACTTTTAGATCTTCATCCTTATTATCATGAAAACTAGAAGAACACGCTTTCACAAAGCAATCTTTCTTAGCACGCATCCTAGCGGTTCTTTCTTTGCACTCATCAATGGATATTATCATGGCTTTGAGAGACTCATTGATATCATGCTTAGGTGGAATAGATCTAAGTTTCAAAGAATCAATATCAAGAGAAATTCTGTCCATGTTCCTAGCCAAATCATCAATCTTAGACAATTTTTCTTCAATCAAAGCATTAAAACTCTTTTGCGAAGTAATAAATTATTTAATATTAGATTCAAAATCAGAGGGCATCTTAATATAATTTCCATAGGAGTTTTTGTAGGAATTACCATAATTATTAGAGGAATTACTAGGAAACAGCCTAGGATTAAAATTACCTCTATACGCGTTATTACCAAAATTGTTCCTACCAAAAAAATTCACATCCATAGATTCATTATTATTCTCAATCAAAGTGGACAAAGGCATATCATTAGGATCAGTAGGAGCACTCTTATTAGCAAACAATTTCATAAGTTCATCCGTCTTTCCACTCAAAACATTAATCTCTTCAATTGCATGCACCTTTTTATTAGTAGATCTTTCAGTGTGCCATTGAGAATAATTGACCATAATATTATCTAGGAGATTGGTAGTTTCTCCTAAAGTGATTTCCATTAAAGTGCCTTCCGTGGCCGAATCTAAAAGATTTCTAGATGCAAAGTTCAATCCGGCATAAATTTTTTGTATAATCATCCAAAGATTCAAACCATGTGTAGGGCAATTACGTATCATTAATTTCATCCTCTCCCAAGCTTGTGCAACATGTTCATGATCAAGTTGCTTAAAATTCATAATATTGTTTCTAAGAGAGATGATCTTAGCCAGAGGGAAATACTTAGAGATAAAAGCATCTTTGCACTTATTCCATGAATCAATACTATTTTTAGGCAAGGATGAAAACCAAGATTTAGCACAATCTCTAAGCGAAAACGAAAATAGCTTAAGTTTAGCAATATCATTATCCGCATCTTTCTTCTTTTGCATATCACACAAATCAACAAAGTTGTTTAGATGGGTAGCGGCATCTTCACTAGGAAGGCCAGAAAACGGATCTTTCATGACAAGATTCAGCAAAGCAGTATTAATTTCACAAGATTCAGCATCGGTAAGAGGAGAAATCGGAGTGCTAATAAAATCATTATTGTTGGTATTGGCAAAGTCACACAATTTAGTATTATCTTGAGCCATCGTGACAAGCAAGCAATCCAACACACAAGCAAGCAAGAAACAAGCAAAAAAGCAAATAGAAAAAGAGAAGGGGAACGGAAAAAGAGGGCGAAAGGAAAAGAGGGCGAATAAAATGGCAAGGGTGAAGTGGGGGCGAGGAAAATGAGAGGCAAATGGCAAATAATGTAATGCGGAGGATAAGAGTTGTGATGGGTACTTGGTATGTCTTGACTTGGCGTAGATCTCCCCGGCAACGGCGCCAGAAATCCTTCTTGCTACCTCTTGAGCACTGCATTGGTTTTCCCTTGAAGAGGAAAGGGTGATGCAGTAAAGCAGCATAAATATTTCCGTCAGTTTTTGAGAACCAAGGTATCAATCCAGTAGGAGACCACGCGCGAGTCACCTCATACCTACACAAACAAATAACAACCTCGCAACCAACGCGACAAAGGGGTTATCAATCCCTTCACGGCCACTTGCAAGAGTGAGATCTGATAGAGATAATAATAATAAGATAAATATTTTTGGTATTTTTATGATATAGATTGAACAAAATAAAATAGATTGGAAACTTGTATGATGGAAAATAGACCCTGGGGCCATAGGTTTCACTAGTGGCTTCTCTCAAGATAGCATAAGTATTACAGTGGGTAAACAAATTACTGTCGAGCAATTGATAGAAAAGCGAATAATTATGAGAATATCTTGGCATGATCATGTATATAGGCATCATGTCCGTGACAAGTAGACCGAAACGATTCTACATCTACTACTATTACTCCACACATTGACCGCTATCCAGCATGCATCTAGAGTATTAAGTTCATAAGAACGGAGTAACGCCTTAAGCAAGATGACATGATGTAGAGTGATAAACTCATGCAATATGATATAAACCCCATCTTTTTATCCTCGATGGCAACATTACAATACGTGTCATTTCCCCTACTGTCACTGGGATCGAGCACTGCAAGATTGAACCCAAAGCTCAGCACTTCTCCCATTGCAAGAAAGATCAATCTAGTAGGCCAAACCAAAATAATTCGAAGAGACTTGCAACGATAAACCAATCATACATAAAAGAATTCAGAGAAGAATCAAATATTGTTCATAGATAATCTGGATCATAAACCCACAATTCATTGGATCTCGACAAACACACCGCGAAAGAAGATTACATCGAATAGACACTACTAGGGAAAAGCCTAGCAGCAGCGTGGGTTTTGGGCCTATTAGCAGCCCGGGGGCCGGCGCTACTAATAAGGCGCTACAGCTAACATATAGCAGTAGCGCGGGCGCACCCGTGCTACTACTACGTCCGTTAGTAGTAGCGTGGGTAAAAACCCGCGCTACTACTAACCCGCGGATTTTTTTTTTGAATTTTTTGCCCGAATTTTCAAATTTCTGAATTATTTTAACCTCTAATCTCTAATCACCCTCATCGCTACTCAATTTAATCTCTAATCACCCCTCATCATTCCAAATCATCTAACTTCCCGGACGGTCACCCATCCTCTTACTACTCCAGCCTGAGCACGCTTAACTTCCAGGTTCTATTCTCCCTCGATTCCAAGTCTGCACTTGTTGTTTTCCTGACAATAGTAAGATGTCAATCCTATTAACCCTCGGGAGTTTAGCTTGAGCATGAAGTCACACATTTCGCTGTTTGAGTTTAAAACTATTGTTCTAAACCACAATAATTATTTAGTAACACTAATATTTCTTGAATAAGGAGTTTGACCACATTTTGACCAAAGTTTGACCACAGTTTGACCAGATTTGACCAAAATTCCAAAAAACTGAAATAATTATTTACTAACACTAATATTATTGAATAATTATTTAGTAACACTAATACGTCTTGAATAAGTAGTTTGACCATAGTTTGACCAGATTTGACCAAAATTAAAAAAAACTGAAATTTGAGCATAACTTTTTTCCTTTTAGAATTTGAGGATTCTAAAAATTTGCAAACAGGCTGTAGGCGGTCTCCATCGTATGCGGATTTTCGTGCTGAACATTTTGATATATTATATGTTTTTTTCTGAGATCGTATGCAAAACTTATAGCCGTTTTACATTTTCCTTACACTTTTTGCAAAACATGTCCAAATTTAAGTTTTTAAATTTTCCTAACTAGTAGATGTAGAACATAACTACATCTCGAAGGATTTTAATTTTTGAAACATTTTGATATATTATACGTTTTTTCTAACATCGTATGCAAAAGTTATAGCCCTTTTACATTTTCCCTACACTTTTTGCAAAACATGTCCAAATTTAACTTTTTAAATTTTCCTAACTAGTACATGTAGTAACATAACTACATCTCGAAGGATTTTAATTTTTGAAGTTTTTATCATTTTCTTTTGCTTTTTACAAAACCGAAAAGGCGATCCAATGGGGGGTAGAGTTTCAAAATGGGACCTTTAGTAGTAGCGAGGGATTTTACCCCTCGCTACTACTATGGCATGTCCCGGAGGGGCACGGTTGAGACCTCTTAGTAGTAGTGAGGGGTAAAAACTCAGTAGTAGCACGGGTTTATAACCCTCGCTACTACTATGGCATGGCCCAGGGGCACGGTAGAGACCGCTTAGTAGTAGCGAGGGGTAAAAATCACCGCTACTGCTATCAACTTAGTAGTAGCGAGGGTTAAAAACCCGCGCTACTACTATGGCATGTCCCGGGGGGCACGGTAGGGACCGCTTAGTAGTAGCGAGGGTTAAAAACCAGCGCTACTGCTATCAACTTAGTAGTAGCGAGGTTTAAAAACCCGAACTACTACTACTTAGCAGCACGCCTGATTTTAAAGCGCGCTGCTGGTAAGATTCTGTGTACAGGCTTTTCCCTATTAGTGAGATCTCCAAGAGAATCTAGGAGAACTTTGTATTGAGATCCAATGAGAGATAAGAAGCCATCTAGCTACTAGCTATGGACCCGAAGGTCTGAAGTAAACTACTCACACATCACCGGAGAGGCCATGGAGTTGATGTAGAGGCCCTCCGTGATCAATGTCCCCTCCGGCGGAGCTTCGGAAAAGGCCCAAGATGGGATCTCTTGGGTACAGAAGGTTGCGGTGGTGGAATTAGGTTTTCATGGTGCTCCTGGATGTTTGCGGGGTACGTGGACTTATATATGAGGAAGAAGTAGGTCAGTGGAGCAACGAGGGGCCAATGAGGGTGGAGGGCGCGCCCCCCTACCTCGTGGCCTCCTTGATTGTTTCTTGACGCCCAATCCAAGTCTCCTGGATCACGTTTGTTGAGAAAATCATGTTCCCGAAGGTTTCATTCCGTTTGGACTTCGTTTGATATTCCTTTTCTGCGAAACACTAAAATAGGCAAAAAAAACAACAATTTGGGTTGGGACTCTGGTTAATAGGTTAGTCCCAAAAATGATATAGAAGTGTAAAATAAAGCCCATTAACATCCAAAACAGATAATATAATAGCATGGAGCAATCAAAAATTATAGATACATTGGAGACGTATCAGAGGTCGGTTCTTTCTTTCGGCCACCCCATTTGGCTTAGGTGAGTAGGGAGGCGTCCTTTCATGGATTATACCATGTTCCGTACAAAGAAAATAAAATTCATTGGAAAATACTCTCTACCACAATCAGACCTAAGTTGTTTAATTTTCCGATCAAGTTGGTTCTTTGCTTTAACTTTATAGTTTTTGAAGAAATTTAAAGCATCATCTTCTGATTTCAGAAGATACACATTACAATATCTAGTGGAGTCATCAATCAACTCATGAAGTATTTCTTTCCACCTTTTGTCAACACGCCATTAATCTCACAAAGATCAGAATTTATAAGTTGTAGTGGCGCCAAGTCTCTTGCCTCTGTAGTCTAATGGGACTTGCGAGGTTGCTTAGCTTGTACACACACACTCGACACTTGGAGCCCTTGACATCAATGAATTTCGGAATTAAACTCATATTGGCTAGCCGCGTCATGCAATCAAAGTTAATATGACAAAGTCGTGAATGCCAAATATTATAATCACTATCGTGGCAAACATGATTAATAACTTCAGTGCAAATATCTGACAAAGACAGAAGGAACAAGCCTCCGCACTCATAGCCTTTTCGAACAAATTGTCTATACTTAGAAATTACAACTTTATTGGACTCAAAAAGTAACTTAAAACCATCTTGACATAAACGGGAACCGCAGACGAGATTTTTATTGATGGAGGGCACATGATGCACATTCTTCAGGCGCATGTTTTTCCCGAAGTAAACTTCAGATCGGCCAGACCGGCACCTTAAACAGTGGCATGTGACCCGTTTCCCATCAGCACGGGAGACATCCTTGTGACCCAGATTCCTTCATATCAATATCAAAGATGACAACATTAGTAGTCTTGCCGCTCTTCTCAAGTTCGCGCTCCTCAAAGTGGTTAGGACATCTCGAAGCCCAGTGATTAGGATCACCACGGACATGGCATAGTCTGTTCCCCTCTTATGATAATTCTTCTTGAAGTTGGTAGAATGTGACGACTTGTTCTTTGCATCAAATTTTCCTTTGCCCTGAGATTTATTCTTGTTGTTTTTGAACTTATTGGGATGGAAGGTCTTCTTCTATACCACGTGGGCACTAGAAGCTCCCTCAGCCTTCTCTTCAACATCAAGAGTACCAATGAGATTCGAAACGAAAAAATCATGTCTCTTGTGTTTTAGAGAAGTAGAAAATTTTGCTCCACAAAGGTGGAAGCTTGGCAATGATGCCGGCGGCACCTCCGGCAACAAATTTTTCTGGTAACATACACTTGAAATACTCAAGTTCTTCCGCGAGTGACTGCATATCATGAGCCTGCTGAACAACAGTGCACTCACCAGTCATCTTGTAGTCATAGAATTGCTCCATGACGTACAACTCAATGCCAGTGTCCAAGGCCCCAAACTTAGCCTTGAGCGCAGCCCACATATCTTTGCCGTTGTCAAATGACATATAAAAATCCATAATGAAATCATCAAGAACACTCAGAAGGGCGCCCTTAAAGAGGGTATCCATCTTGTCAAAAGCTTCCTGCTGTGTAGGATTAAGATCACTCCCCTAGTGGCATCATAGCAGTACATGGTCTAGAACCAGTAGACTACTCTCGTGTGCCACCTCTTATATTGCACCCCCTTAAAGGTAGGTGGCTTCAAAATGTGCACCAAAACCACACAGAGTAAATTGGCTATAATCCGGTTTTTGGATTGTAGCAAATCTGAGCAAATTACTACGAGATTTAATCCGAATAAATAGTAAATAAATAATCACGACATTAACTGAGATTCAACTAATTATGCGGATAGTCATAGTAGATGAACATATCGAATCTATGGCACAAACTAGAAACATGAACTCTACTATGATCTCGAACAAGAAGGACAGAATCACATACGGTGCAACGGGAGCAGATCCGTTGGTGTTGATGTTGTTGCCCATTTCCATCAAGAAGAGGTTGCCGAGGTAGGGGAAGAAGTCCTCTTTGGCTAAGTCGTCGCTGCCAGCAGCACACCCCAAAAACCTGACCGCCCCTCTCCCGTACAGGGTCACGAGAGGCGAGGTTCCGGAGGGCTGCTGTCCCTTCTCATGGTGCACACCAGAAGGAGGAATGGAGAAGACTTGTGTAGCGGCATAATGATCTGGAATTGTGCAAAACCATATGATGCGGCGCGTCGTGATGAGGCGTGGCGTGGCATGACGTGGCGCGGCGAGGTGAGCGAGGAGTAGGAGCGCGCGTGTAGTTCTCCTCTTCTCATGCTCATACAAGTGCTAGAATAGCTCACCTTATAAAGAGGTGCAACTCCCACTCAACTTTCGGGGTGGGACTAAACTTTAGTCCTACTCACACCACTCACATCCATGCATGAATGGGCCATGATAATTTCATATTTTTAGTTGGGCTTTGGGCCAAAGGCCTACTAACAAATTCCAACACAGGTGTCGTGGACCACCTAGCGACGACTATAAGCACTAGAAGGAGCCAAACGCACGTCGTCGTCATCGCCCCTCCCTTATCGAAACCGGGCAGGCATTGTTGTAGTAGATAGTCGGTATGTTGTCGTGCTAAGGCCATAAAACCAGCACATCAGAACATACGAGGCCGGAGCAGGCGCGACTATTTCACCAGCCATTCGATATCAATGAGAAGGCCTGACTCCTCAACGGCTCATACCGGTGGGGCAACCCGACAACGACGTCTCTCCTGCAGCTCTCATGGTCGGGGGCCGTCCACATTCCGCTCACAAGCATCTCAGAGGAAGACCAAGACTGCGAGCCGAAATAGCTCAGCTCCTTGAGGTATGTAGTACATACTCGTATACATGTAAGAATGCATGCATGCACTGTTTGTCCAATGGCTGGATCAGCACAAGTTTTGCTATGCCAGCAGGGGAGTGATGCATGAGGTGGCGGCCGCGATGTCGCGGGCGACAGACACGGTGGCCAGGACGCTGGCGAAGAAACTCGGGATCAACGTTCCGTGCAACGGCACGACGTGCTTCCTGGGGCTGGTGCCTGTTCGCGACGGACACATTCTGCATGGTGCCGCAAATACCTCCTTTGAGTCACTGAGGGCGTGTTTGGTTGCCTGCTTATGGCCCAACCTGGCACGCGCGGGAAGAACTTGGCCCGTTTGGTTGCCTGTGTTTATTGTGTGGCCCGCATGGCACAGAACTTAAAGCACGTCCAGGCAAGGCCCAAGGGAAACACCCGAATCGGCAGTAGCTCATGAGCCTGGCTCGGGCGAGGCAGGGGAGGGCAACGCGCTTCTCTCCTCGTGAGCCCAGGGAGATGGCGCGAGCTCGCCAGCGTCGCTGAAAAATCGGCGAGAGGATTTCGGCTCACCTCCCGCCGAGTCCACCCCTATTTAGCCCCTCCCTCACCGCCCCAACTGCCGCCACCATTCTCCCTCTGTTCGAGCTTTCCCACCAACGCGCATCGGCACCGACGAGTAGGTAAGCGGCACATCTTTATCGGCCGGCGGTCCACGGCGTTGGCGCTCCTTCACCGACCGGTGTTGATCTTCTACGACCGCCCCCTCGTCCTCGAGCTGCAGCCATGGCCTCTGTGAGTTCAACCCCCCTTTCTCTCTAGTCCTTCTAGCTAGATCTGAGCTACAGCTAGGGTTTGATCTAGATGCATGGTTGATTAGTGCTCTGATCTGTGAGCTCATATGGCTGATTGCTATGTTGCGGTTGCAATTTGTGGTAGGTCTAGATGTTCAAGCATGTGGTAGGCTAGATTAGTAGTAGAGTTTGAAGTTGAACCTTGTGCTTGTGTTGATTCATGCTTAGATCTGTGATTTGTAGCTATTGGGGGTCCATTTGTAGCATGTTGTTTGTTGTAGATATATGTTCGTGCTCATAGATTTTCCTGTATGCTTAGTATGATAGCGATGAACCATGTGCTTAGTATGATAGTAATGAAGCATGTGCTTTCTATGATAGTGGTGAACCATGTACATGTATGCTGCTGCTTTCATGGATTGTCCGTTATGTCGTGTGCTATGCTTATTGTCAATGCATGCTACGATTGTAGGACATGACCACGCACACGCAAGATCTTAGTCAGGCCCTTGTCCTGTCCGGCAGCCAGTTTGCTCCATCGTTTGTCGAGGACTCGCAGCCTATGTCTGAGATGGCACCTGATTCAGAGGTGTTCGCGTCTGATTCCTCTATGTGCCAATAGTGCTCGTTGAGCCAACTCCTGCTGCCGCTGCACTCAAGGTAGCAACAACAAAGGCAAAGAAGGATAGTAGGTCGAACAACATGAACTAGCAGCCGTTTATGTCCATGTTTCGTGCTGAACAAGATGTGTGAGCTCATCTCTAGTGGAGTTAGGACTGACAAGGGCTTCAAGGAGGTGCACTTCAACACTGTTGTGAAGCAGGTTCGTGTTCTGTGGGCAGGAGGTGTCTGCCACCCAGGTGTACAACCACCTGAGGAAGTGGAGAGGTCGATGGATCCAAGTGTCCTAGCTGAGAGACCTTAGCGGCGTCTCATGGGATGAAAACACTTGCTCCATAGTTCTGGAGACAGAGCACTACGCCGTCCATGTCACGGTTAACTCACAGCCCTCTTCCTTTTCATATTGTCCACCACTGCCTACTCCTAATCGCAACTAACAACACTCGTGTTTCATTCTTAGGACCACCCAAGGGACGCTGACTTCCTCAACACACCCATACAGAACTACAACCAGATGCATCACATCTTCTCCTTCGAGCTGGCAACTCGGAAGCATGCCATGGGCTCGGGGGAGCCTCTTGGTTCTCCCATGCCAGACTTCCCTAGGACCCCGGACATCCAGGTCCTTGATGGCCCTGACAAGCCCTTCGTGAAGCCCTTCGACAAGCCATTTGACCCCGTCCACGATAGGAAGAGGAAGAGAGGAGGCCTGATGGAGGAGGAGATCAATGTCTTTTGCAGCATGACTGAGGCGGTGAAGGATGTGGCAACAACCATCAGGGAGTGCATGCCCCTTGACGTTCACCTTGACCTGTATGGCGCTGTCATGACCTAGGGTGGCTTCGGCGATGAGGCTCTCATGGAAGCTCTCAGCCACCTTATTGACTACAAGGCCCTGGGTGCTGGGTTCGTTGCCATGGCAGACGCTCACAGGGTGTTGTGGCTCAGGAGCTGGCTGGGCAAGCACTACTACTAGAGTAGTGCTGCCTGTGAGCGTGCATGATCCCCGACGGCGATGGCGGTGGCGAAGACGATGACGATGACGATGATGACGTACATTTTGTGTATCTAGGGCTGAAAAACTATTTGATGGTCTGTATATTTTGGTGAGGTGGTATATACTAGCCATCACACTGATGGTGAACTTGCGGTGGTAGGACGACAGCCTCTTTTGGATGTGGTGGTAGGTTAAAACCAAGGTAGTGCTTGCTAGAACTTGTTGTGCCGTATGATCATGCATGCTTTACTTCTTCTCTTCTGCTCCATTGTTGTTTGTATGCTACTTTGCTTGCTACTTGTGTGCTCCATTGGTTTGCTGCTTCAACTCTTGCTCTTGTGCATTGCTAGGGCAAGTGGTATGCCGTGTTCATCGGTAAGGCTCGAGGGGTTTATAGTTCATGGGAAGAAGCCAGTGCACAAGTGGCATCGTATAGCAACAACAGCCATAGAGGGTTCAAGAGTAGACAGGCAGCAGAACAAGCTTACCCCAACTGGGTGCAAAAGCATGGAAGCGGCAACGTTGATAGCGGCAAGGTTGGAGGTGTCAAGGTGGATCGTCAGTTTGGGCTGATGCTGAAGAACTTCATCATCTTCACCCAGTTCATCGCCATTGCTGTGTTGTGTCGTTGGTGTGCGAGGTGTGATCATTGTGGTTAATCTCACTAACTAGGGTACCAGGTAAGCACAACATGTACGCCGTATGCAAGCAAATGCCGTGTTCATGTGCCGCTTGGGCTAATGCACGCAACCAAACAACTTGCAGATGGCGTATTAGGGCCTGTTTTTGCTCAACCGGGATGGGTTGAGAAGTGTATGCAATGCAGGAACTGTTCAAAACTTGAACCAAACACACCCTGACTCACTCTACACTATTTTATCTTCAACACATGCTCTTTTTTTATAACTTCCAATCTGTTCATCAACAGTTAATGTAATACAAAAAACACCAGAAGAAAAAGATACACCAAGGCCCATAGACCACCTAGTGATGACTAATAGGAGAGCGAGTCGAAGGCGCGCCGTTGTCTTCACTCCTTCCTCATCGGAACCAGGCAAATCTTCTTGTAGTAGACAGTCGGAAAATCATCCTGCTAAGGCCGCATAAGACCAGCGCACCAGAACAACAACCGCCACCGATGAAGAGAAGTGTAGATCGAAAGGATTCAACCAGTAGACACACGAACACATATGAACGAAGACATGATCCACGTGGATCTCCTGAAGACAAATATCAACTGAAACTCGCAAGATCCATCGGACACAAACCTCCACATACCCTCCGATGATGCTACAAATACCATTGGGATGAGGATTAGGTGGGGAGAACCTTATTCAATCTTCACAGAGCCGCCGCCAGCTCGTCTCTCTAAATAGGACACAAACCCTAACAAAACTCAAAAGAGCATGGAAACATGAAGCCCTCCCGGCGGCAAGGGCTTTGATCCACAAGACCTTCATGGCCCTAAGACCACAGGAGACGAGGTAGACCGGTTGCAGCACCGACCCTCTTTCTTCCACTACTACTATGGTTTTGCTCTCCTACACATGCTTCGATCATCTTGAAGGCGTCCAATTTCGTTTTGATCATATTACCCCCTAATAGTAGCATGTTCCACATACACATTGCTTCAGTCATACGTGAGATGGCAACATTTGGAAGAAAGATATGGTATCATTTAGCTACACTTTTTTAGGGATCCTATCTAATGTGTACAATTCGGTTACAGAAGAGAACATCCCGGTATGCATGGTTGGACCATATGTGGATGGTGGTCAACATTCTGGCATATAGATTGTGAAGGATCTTTCATCAATGTATTATACAGATCTAATAAACTAGGAACGCTCATAGGCTACCCGTAAATGGAAGTATAATATACTAGTATCATGCATATGATACTAATGTATGATATTACTTTCATAATGCATAGTATGAGGAACGAAATCCGGGCCTGGGGCAACTGGGGCTATAGCCCGAGGCGTGGCACAAGCAACGCTGTACATTTAATAAGATTTTTTATCATATTTGTAGCCTTATAGAGTCCCAACCTCTAGAGCGGGGTTCTTATACGGCATGTATGTAACACCCCGGATGTAATTTACCTTATATGCATCCCAACTCTTGTCGTTTCCGGCACTAAGTTATTTTATTTCCTCGGGTTCGGGTTTTTGTCTTCGTGTGTTGTTGCCTTTGTCATGCATCTCATATCATGTCATCAGGTGCATTGCATTTGCATACGTGTTCGTCTCATGCATCCAAGCATTTTCCCCGTTGTCCGTTTTGCATTCCGGCGCTCCTATCTCCTCCGGTGCCCCTTTCTACCTCTTTTCGTGTGTGGGGGTTAAACATTTTCGGATTGGACCGATACTTGCCAAGTGGCCTTGGTTTACTACCGGTAGAACGCCTGTCAAGTTTCGTGCCATTTGGACTTCGTTTGATACTCCAACGGTTAACCGAGGTACCGATAAGGCCTCGTTTGTGTTGCAACCCAACACCTCTCCAAACTGGCCCAAAACCCACCTAAACCCTCTCCATCATCTAGAGTGTTCGATCACGATCGCGTGGCCGAAAACCGCACTCCATTTGGAGCTTCCTAGCTCCCTCTACCCCCATATATAGATCCCCACATTCCAAATCCCGGGCGAAACCCTAAAAAATCACCTCGCGCGCCATCGGACACGTCCGGCCGCAACCGGACACGTCCGCCGCTTCCCCCGTCCAACCCGGAGCCGCCACCTGTCCCGGGGGTACCACATCGCCGCCTCGCCCGCGCCGGCCCGCCCGGGCCCAGGCGGGGTCCTCCCCGGCCCGAAGCCGCGCCGCCCGCGCCCGCCTTCGTCTTCCCGCGCGCCGCCGAGCGCCGCCTGCCTCCTTGCTCTGGCCGCCGCGCGCCATCGCCGACGACCTCGCCATTTCGTCGCCCCGCCGACCCGCACCTTGACTCCGGCCGCCGCCCTGCCGCCGGGGCCGAGCCGCCCCACCGCGGTGACCTTGCCGATCGGCCGGCCTCCTCCTCCCCAAGCTTCGGATCCGGCCGGCCATGCTCCGGCGACCCCCATCTCCGGCCGCCTCTCCTCCGGCGAGCCCTAAGTCCGGCGACGTCTTTTAGCTCCGGCGACCTCGAGCTGCTACAGTGCGTGAACAGTACCCGGATCTTGATCTGGATCTAGATCTCGGTTGACTTCTTCCCCTCAAACCCTAATTATTTTGCAAACTTTGGCATGTCGTATCTCTGCATCCGTAGCTCCGATTCGCGCATGTTGCATATCAAAATGTTTGCCTCAGAGAGTACATCATTTCATCTCATTGCACCATTTTCATTTGAGCTCATCTTGATGCCCGAAATGCTGTTGGAAGAGGGATATGTGATAAACTTGGCAGATCTGTTTCACCAAATAGATATTTGTCATTTTTGCCATGATTAATGTGTGCATGATATGCTCTTGAGCTCTACATGAGTTTTGTTATATGCCATGCCATCTTTACAGAGGTGCTTACCATGTATTTTTGTGATATGTGTGGTATCTAGCACAAGCTTGCAAAGTAGTGCAATCGGTAATGCTGATTTCAGGGACTTAGAATTTCACTAAGTCCTTGTCCTGATTTCGTCGTTATGCCATATGTTCTTGTTGTTTCCTAGTGATCCGTGCCTATTTTAAGGATGATCAGTAAGGATGATTTGTTAACATTGTGGTGATCTATCCATCCATGTCTTTGTTTGCATTTATGGAGCACCCTAGCTTGAGTCAATCGAGCTCTACTTTTGCTATTTCGTGAATCCTGGCAGATTGTTGACTTGTTAGCGATTGTGCCGAGGATGTTGCTATTGATCCGTGCATGCTATATTGTTGTTCTTGCCATGTCTAGCTTCTATGACATGTATTCTTGATGGGTGTATTCTTAGTTTGTCATGCCATGCTCTGTAGTGAGTGCATCGAGCTCGTAAACATGCCTACTCGTTAACAGATTTGCATGCTCTAGTTTTTCACCAAGTCTATGATTTGTTTATGTTTTTTCCATGTTCACATGCTTGCAATTGTATTTTCTGATCCCTTTTGGCTCAAGGTCACTAAGGGACTTTTGTTAAGTGCTTTGAGTAGCTTCATGCCATGTCTTGCTTTGCCAGGTTAAGTTCCTGTAGCATGTAGCTTTCATGCTCTAAAGTGTGCTATCTGGTGTTAAATTCCAGACTTGTGTTAATTTCACTAAGTCTGAAACCTGTTATCATTTGCACTTTTGCCATGCTCGTTTGAACCTGATAATGGATGTATTGGCCGTAGCTCAGTGTTCATCTTTTGTCAAGCATCATGATTGGATCCCTGCCATGTATTTTGTTGTCATGTTTGAGTGCTTTAGCATAATTATGTTGATGCTTTTAGATGGCTACTTGCTGTTTATCGCAGACCGGTGCCATATTTGTTTTGCTTGCCATTTCCAAACCGTGCATCCGATTCCAGTGATCTTTATATCGATTTAAATCGAAATCATCTCACCTTTCCAGTCGCACTCTTGGATTTCCAAGTTGAGGCCAGGTTCAATCATTCCTTGTCAAATCTTGCATGTGCATCACATACCGCATCCCGCATAGCATACCATGTTTGCATCATGTTTGTTTGAGCATTGCACGTGGTTGATTGTGTTCCTTTTGCTTGTTTGTCTTGTTTGGGTAGAACCGAGAGACGAGTTCACTAACAAGGAGCCCGTTGAGTTTGCTTACGAGGATCAAGTCAACTCTGACAACTTTGTAGGCAAGATGATCATACCCTCAAAATCACTTATATCTTTGCTTGCTAGATGCTCGCTCTTTTGCTATGCCTATGCTACGATGTCTACGACTTGCTTATCATGCCTCCCAAATTGCCATGTCAAACCTCTAACCCACCGTGTCCTAGCAAACCATTGATTGGCTATGTTACCGCTTTGCTCAGCCCCTCTTATAGCGTTGCTAGTTGCAGGTGAAGATTGGAGATCGTTCCTTGTTGGAACATTGTTTATTATTGGGATATCACTATATTATATTGTTATCTTTAAGCATCTATATACTTGGTAAAGGGTGGAAGGCTCGGCCTTTTGCCTAGTGTTTTGTTCCACTCTTGCCGCCCTAGTTTCCGTCATATTGGTGTTATGTTCCCGGATTTTGCGTTCCTTACGCGGTTGGGTTATAATGGGAACCCCTTGACAGTTAGCCTTGACTAAAACTCCTCCAGCAATGCCCAACCTTGGTTTTACCATTTGCCACCTAGCCTGTTTTTCCCTTCGGTTTCCGTAGCCCGAGGGTCATCTTATTTAAACCCCCCCCCGGGCCAGTGCTCCTCTGAGTGTTGGTCCAAACAGAGCCACTTGCAGCGCCACCTCGGGCAAACTTGAGGGTTGGTTTTAGTTGTACGTAGTGTTCATCTGAGTGTGCCATGAGAACGAGATATGTGCAGCTCCTATCGGGATTTTTCGGCACATTCGGGCGGTGTTGCTGGACTTGTTTTACCATTGTCGAGGATGTCTTGTAAAACCGAGGTGCCGAGTCTGATCGGAATGTCTCGGGAGAAGAAATATCCTTCGTTGACCGTGGGAGCTTGTGATGGGCTAAGTTGGGACTCCCCTGCAGGGATTTGAACTTTCGAAAGCCGTGCCCGCGGTTATGGGCAGATGGGAATTTGTTAATGTCCGGTTGTAGATAACATGAAACTTAACTTAATTAAAATGAATCAACCGCGTGTGTTACTGTGATGGTCTCTTCTCGGCGGAGTCCGGGAAGTGAACACGGTGTTGGAGTAATGCTTGACGTAGGTTGTTCTAGGATCACTTCTTGATCATAGTTCTTCATTCGTGCTTTGCCTTCTCTTCTCGCTCTCTTTTGCGAACAGGTTATCCACCATATATGCTAGTCACTTGCTACAGCTCCACATATTACCTTGCCTTACCTATAAGCTTAAATAGTCTTGATCACGAGGGTGCGAGATTGGTGAGTCCCTGTGACTCACAGTTTACTTCCAAAACCAGATGCAGGGACCGATGATACCGCTCCAGACGATGCGCTTGAGCTCAAATGGGAGTTTGATGAAGACTCTCGTCGTTACTATGTGTCTTTTCCAGATGATCAGTAGTGGTGCCCAGTTGGGGCGATCGGGGACCGTGTCGCATATGGGGGTTGATCTTTTATTTTGGTACCGTAGTCGGACCATGAGTGTATTAGATGATTGTAATGTTCATGTATTTGTGTGACGTGGCAAGTGTAAGTCAACTATGTATCTTTTCCCCTTTTATATATTTACATGGGTTGTTGTGAAGATTACCTTACTTGCGACATTGCTTTCAATGCGGTTATGCCTCTAAGTCGTGCTTCGACACGTAGGAGATATAACCGCATCGAGGGCGTTACAAGTTGGTAATCAGAGCCTTCCCCGACCTTAGGAGCCCCCTAATTGATCGAATCGTTGGTGTTGTTGAGTCTAGAAAAATATTTTGAGTCATTTAGGAATTATACATCGGAGAGCTTAGGAATTCTTTTTACTCCCCAGTCCCTTCATCGCTCTGGTAAGGCATCCTGACGTAGAGTTTTGACTCTTGTCTTCTCAAATTTCACTAAAAAAAATTAGGATCACGCGGGTATCTTGGAATCGTTCTGATCAATTTGTGACGAGAACATTGTTCTTGGTGCCTCCTGTCATTTAGGGGTTGTGGCAGTGTCCCGGGGAGTTGAGCTCCGAGGTGTTGTCGTCACAATTTTATCGTTGAGATTCTGAAATACCTGAGTTTCGCCGACATCGAAAATCTCTTTTATGCAGTTGTTGGTGAGATAACCTCGACGCCACCCAGTACTAGCGCGGGAGTTCGGGAGTATTGCCATAACTTGTATAACAGATGCTTTTCGAAGGTTGAGGTAAACGATTTCCGAAGTTTTTCTCGGTTATGTGTCGAAGGATGGATACAGCTGGATGTAGGATTTGCTAGATTTGGGTGAGATATTATGCTTCCCCTGTATCCCCAACACCTGATTGCATAACCGGAAAGGTTCGGGAGTTTCATAGGTGGGAATTCTTGTAGCTCCAGTTCTTCTTCCATGGATATTTGGTTTGAGATTGGGTGATCCTCACCGAGTATTCGTTCTTGTTCCGTACCTTGTTGTTTTTCTTCTACCTCAATTCTAAGTGGCTTCTCAATTTATGGATATGTGACCATTTCTATTGGAATGCATTCGTTCATTTTGTTCGGATGTGAAGACTATATGTTGCAATTTCGACCCATTTGATTCAGCTTCAATATTTGTCTGCCAATGTGCTAATGGATGTCAACCTCTTCAGGATGGCTCCTCCAACGCGCACGACTCCGAATCCTGATCCGCCACCACCACCTCCACCTCCGGAGGTATGGCAAGCTGTGATGGCCGCTACCAATGCAAACACGCAGCTGATCATGCAACTTGTTCAAGAGCGCAACCAAGGGAACCAGGGACAAGGCAACAATCAGAATCACTTTGCTACACTCAACCAGTTCCTTGCTAACCAGCCAAAGACCTTCAGCAATTGTGTTGAGGCAACAGACGCTGATGATTGGCTCGTGGTCATATGCAAGCATTTCGAGTGCAGTAATGTCAGGCCTGAGGACTTTGTCAAGTTCGCTTCCTTCCAACTCAAAGACCAAGCTGCAGAATGGTTTCAGGAGTACAAAGATTCCAGAGGAGGCCGTGTGATTACCTGGGATGAATTCCGTCAAGACTTCAAAGCTCATCATATTCCTCAGAGTGTGGTTGAAATCAAGCGTGAGGAATTCCGCAACCTGAAGCAAGGCTCTATGTCTGTTTACAAGTACAACAAGATGTTTCAGAAGCTCGCCCGTTTTGCTAAGCAAGACATCCCTGACGAGAAAAGCATGATATACCAGTTCAGGGGTGGTCTCAGAGAAGAAATCCAGCTTGCTCTCGTTCTCTTTGAGCCCAAGAGGTACGATGAGTTTTACAACATGGCAATGAAGCAAGAGACTGCTCAACTGAAGTGCGATGCTTCCAAGAAGCGAGCCAAAGATCCTAGTCCTTCTTCCTCAACTCAAGTGGCTAAGCAGCAGAAGTATTGGCTTCTTCCTCCTCCGTTCCGTCAGCCTTATCAGCAGAAGAGCAAAGGTGGCAGTGGATCTTCCCACCCACCCAACCCTGGCTTTCAGAACAAGACTTCGTCTCAAGCTCCAAGATCGAGTGCTCTGTATCACCGTCCGCTCTCGGAGGTCAAGTGCAACAAGTTCCAACAGAAGGGTCACTATGCCAAAAAATGCTTCAATCAGAGGCATCTCCCTCCTCCTCCTCCGGTGAGATCGGCAAGTACAGCTGTGGTCAAGCATAACCCAAAGCACGCCAAGGTCAACTTGTTGAACGCAGCTCAGGCAGAGGACTCGCCAGATGTCATCATGGGTAACCTTCCTGTTAACGATGTTCCTGCAAAAGTTCTTTTTAACACTGGTGCATCTCTTTCTTTTATTTCAAGACCATTTGTTGCCAAGCATGATTTTGTGACCGAAAGGATTCCTTTCCCGTTGAAGATTGTGTCTCCGGGCAAGCAAATGACTTCTAACAATTGCGTCCCAAATGTCTCTATCACGTTGGGCGACTACAATTTTCTGTCCTTCCAGTGGTTCTTGGAAACTCGGATATTGATCTTATTCTCGGAATGGATTGGATTTCTAAGCACAAGGCTCATCTTGATTGTGCTGCCAGGCAGATTCAATTGACTCATTCGTTTGAGGATGTAATTGTCTTTGCCGCTCGTGATGATACCATCCGTCTGTTTTCTCTCAATGAGAAGGGTGAACTGGATGCCATCTCTCAAATTCCAGTCGTTTGCGAATACCAAGACGTCTTTCCAGAAGAGCTCTCAGGAATGCCTTCGCACCGGCTAGTTGAATTTGTCATCGATCTTGAGCCTGGCACGGAACCTGTTTGCAAACGTCCTTACAAGCTTGGACCTGAAGAGTTGAAGGAGCTGAAGAAGCAACTCGATATTCAAGAGCGAATGGGTCTCATCCGACCTAGTTCTTTTCCGTGGGGTTGTGGAATTCTTTTTGTGAAGAAGAAGGATGGAACGGACCGACTTTGTGTTGACTACCGTCCATTGAACAAGAAGACTATAAAGAACAAGTACCCACTTCCCAACATCAACGAGCTGTTTGAACAACTCAAAGGTGCTCAAGTATTCTCCAAGCTTGATCTCCGTATGGGCTACCACCAGATTCGAATCCGTGAGCAAGATATTCCCAAGACGGCATTCAGAACAAGTTATGGTTCATAGGAATACACTGTCATGTCTTTTGGCCTTGTCAACGCTCCTCCGACTTTCTCTCGCATGATGAACTCCATCTTCAACCCCTACACAAATGACTTCGTCTTGGTCTACCTCGATGACATTCTGGTCTTTTCCAAGAACAACGAAGATCATGCCAAGCACTTGCGTTTGGTGCTCGATAAGCTCAGAGAACATCAGTTCTACGCAAAGTTCTCAAAGTACGAGTTTTGGCTCGATGAGGTTCTCTATCTTGGGCATATCATCTCTGCCAAGGGCATAGTAGTGAATACTGAGAAGGTGTCTGCAATTGTGAATTGGTAACCACCTCAGAACATGAAGCAACTCCGCAGCTTCCTTGGTCTCGCAAGCTATTGTCGAAGGTTCGTTGAGAACTTCTCAAAGATCGCGAAGCCTCTTTCAAACCTTCTCCAGAAGCACGTCAAGTACGTTTGGTCTCCTGAATGTGACATCGCTTTCAACACCCTGAAAGAGAAATTAGTCACTACTCCAGTTCTGACTCCTCCTGATGAATCCAAACCGTTCGAGGTCTTCTGCGATGCCTCTCTTCAAGGTCTTGGTGCAGTGTTGATGCAAGAGAAGAAAGTTCTGGCCTATTCTTCTCGCCAGTTGAAGCCCAACGAGAAGAACTACCCCACTCATGACCTCGAGTTAGCGGCAGTTGTGCATGCTCTTTTGACTTGGAGACATCTCTTATTGGGAAGGAAAGTGGACATCTTCACTGACCACAAGAGTCTCAAGTACATCTTCACTCAGCCTAATCTCAACCTCATTCAGACTCGTTGGGTCGAAATGATTCAAGAGTATAATCCGAGAATCGAATATACTCCAGGCAAGGCCAATGTGATTGCTGACGCTTTGAGCAGGAAGGCGTATTGCAACAGTCTGATTCTCAAGCCTTACCAACCCGAGCTTTGTGAAGCTTTCCGCAAACTCAATCTGCAAGTTGTTCCTCAAGGTTTTCTCGCCAACCTTCAAGTCTCTCCTACTTTGGAAGATCAGATTCGCAAGGCTCAACTTCTTGATGCTATGGTGAAGAAGGTGAAGATTGGGATTGCCAAGAGTCAAACCAAGTACAAGTGTTATCGCCTTGATGACAAGGATACTCTCTTCTTCGAGGATCGCATTGTTGTGCCTAAAGGTGACCTTTGTAAAGTCATTATGAACGAGGCTCACAATTCACTCCTCTCCATCCACCCTGGGAGTACGAAGATGTACTAGGACCTCAAGCAGGCTTATTGGTGGACTCGAATGAAGCGCGAGATTGCTCAGTTCGTGAATGAATGTGATGTCTGTAGAAGAGTGAAGGCAGAACACCAACAACCAGCTGGTCTCCTCCAACCTCTTGCCATTCCAGAATGGAAGTTTGACCACATTGATATGGACTTCGTGACCGGGTTTCCAAAGTCCAAGCGTGGCAATGATGCTATATTCGTTGTCATCGACAAACTCACTAAAGTGGCTCATTTCCTGCCTATCAAAGAGTCTATCACTGCAGCTCAATTGGCGGAGCTTTATACCTCTCGGATTGTCTCTCTGCACGGCCGGCATTCCACAGTTGATCTCTTCAGACCGTGGCAGCATCTTTACCTCCAAGTTTTGGGATTCTTTTCAGAAGGACATGGGCACCAACATCCGTTTCAGCACAACTTTTCATCCTCAAACTAGCGGTCAAGTCGAGCGTGTCAATCAGATTCTCGAAGATATGCTCAGGGTTTGCGTTATCTCTTTCGGTATGAAGTGGAAAGATTGTCTCCCATATGTCGAGTTCTCCGCGGTTATGGGCAGATGGGAATTTGTTAATGTCTGGTTCTAGATAACATGAAACTTAACTTAATTAAAATGAATCAACCGCGTGTGTTACCGTGATGGTCTCTTCTCAGCGGAGCCCGGGAAGTGAACACGGTGTTGGAGTAATGCTTGACGTAGGTTGTTCTAGGATCACTTCTTGATCATAGTTCTTCGTTCATGCTTTGCCTTCTCTTCTCGTTCTCTTTTGCGAACAGGTTAGCCACCATATATACTAGTCGCTTGCTGCCGCTCCACATATTACCTTGCCTTACCTATAAGCTTAAATAGTCTTGATCGCGAGGGTGTGAGATTGTTGAGTCCCCGTGACTCACAGTTTACTTCCAAACCAGATGCAGGGGCCGATGATACCGCTCCAGACGATGCGGTTGAGCTCAAATGGGAGTTCGATGAAGACTCTCGTCGTTACTATGTGTCTTTCCCAGATGATCAGTAGTGGTGCCCAGTTGGGGCGATCGGGGACCGTGTCGCATGTGGGGATTGATCTTTTATTTTGGTACCGTAGTCGGACCATGAGTGTATTGGATGATTGTAATGTTATTCATGTATTTGTGTGACGTGGCGAGTGTAAGCCAACTATGTATCTTTTCTCTTTTATATATTTACATGGGTTGTTGTGAAGATTACCTTACTTGCGACATTGCTTTCAATGCGGTTATGCCTCTAAGTCGTGCTTCGACACGTAGGAGATATAGCCGCATCGAGGGCGTTACAGTGTACCGCGCCAGGGAGCGACGTAGCGCGTACCCCCTCCCCCCTTGCTCGCTGCTATTAACATGAACCGAGCTTTTCGTTTTTTTCTTATTTGTTTTTTCTTTCCCTTTTCTGTTTTCTGTTTTCTTTTCGTTTTTTCTTTACTTACATGTTTTCATTTTTACTCTTTTTTCCCAATTTCCGAAAATATATTAATTTTTGATTTATTTTTTAAGTCGTTAACTTTTTTTGGAATGATGAACATATTTTCAAAACCGTGGTTTTATTTTTACTAATTCGTGTACATTCTCCAAAATCATGAACATTTTTTTTGTAACGGTGAATACTTATTATAACTCACGGACATTTTTTCAAAATTGTGAACATTTTCTTAAATTTTTGAACATTTTTTAGAAACTTGTGAACATTCTCTTAAGTCGTGAACACGTTTTTGAATTCATGGTCATTTTTTCTAAATAATGAACATTTTAAAATTATAGACTAAAATTTCAAAATCTTGTACATTTTTTTCCAAATTTGTGAACATTTTTTAATTAGTGATATTTTTTTGAATCACGACCATTTGTTTTTCAAATTCGTGAACAGTTTTTCAAAATAGTGAACATTTATTTTTGAATCGTGAACATTTCTTTTCAAATTCGTGAACTTTTTCGAATTAGAGAATATTTTCTTGAATCGCGAACATTTTTGTGAAATTTACGAACATCTATACCAATATAAAAGGACCCAAAGCGGCAGATTCAACTGATCTCGACCATCAAACCAGGTCAATCCAATGACCTACACTACTTCAATGGCGAGCGTTCAACATGTTTAACGTACAATTAATATCATACCAAATATTGCACTAATAATAGAATTATCACACAAAAAATAGCATACCTAATATCCACGTGCAATTAATATATTGCCTAAATATTAACGTGCATTGCATGTGCGCATTCACTACTTTTTTGAATTAGCGAACATCTTTTGGAATTGTGAACATTTTTCTCAAATTCGTGAATATTTTTTGAATTAGCAAAAAATTTTGAATCATGAACATTTTTGCCAAATTCACGAACAGTTTTTGAATTTGTGAACATTTTTTTCAAATTCGTGAACATTTTTCAAATTAGCGAGCATTTTTTTGAATCATAAACATTTTTTCAAATTCACGAACATTTTTTTAACTAGCGAACATTTTTTTGAATCATGATTTTTTTCAAAATCATGAACATTTTTTGAGTTTGTGGACATCTTTTACAAATTCATGAAAAGTTTTTGAATTCCTGAGCATTTTTCTCTAATCATGAATACGTTTCGAAATCGTGATTGTTTTACTAAAATTAGTATTTTTTCTGAAATTTTAGAACTTTTTGATATCCCGAATTACTGAAAAAAAGGAAAAAAAATAAGGCGGCGTCCTGGCCCGCACATGGGCCGGCCAGCAGCGCGTTGGTCGTCATATAGGCGCTCCCCCCTCTGGAGACCAACCCGAGAGCTCCTATTTTACGCTCTTTGCGTCAAATTGGCAGCCAGACGAACAGGGGCAGCTCGACTGGGCCGGCTCGTGAAGCTTCACCACGGGACGAAAAGAGATGGCAAAAAGGAAAGGCGGGCGCCACGAGGATTCGTACTTGAGAACTAGTGCTTGTGACAGCGCACACGTGGCCAACCCAGTAGACTAGTACAATTGGTTAAAGAGCGGCGCATAGATCAAAGATAAAGCTGACTTGTGAACAGGAACAAATTACTATAGCGAACCCAATATTACTTGTTGTATTGATTTTTTTTAAAGTATACTTTCTTTGAATGTGTCTCTTTAAAAAAGTGCACACCTTTTTTGAATTGGTGAAAAAATTAGAGACAGGAACATTTTTCGAATATGTGAACAATTTTTTTTGAAAAGTCAGAAATTGTTTTTGTGATAATGTGAACCACTTTTTGACTTTGTGAATAAATTTGAAACCGTGTGATCAAATTATGAAATTCCAAAGAAATTTTTAACCCCGAACATTTTTTAAATTTGTGAACAAATTATGAAATTCCAAACAAATTTGAAACCGCAAACATTTTTTGAATTTGTGAATTTTTTTTGGGAAATGAAACATTTCATGATATGCTGAACAAAAATTCGAACAGCGAACATTTTTTTATTGGCGAATAAAAAAATGGAATATTGCATGAAAGTATGAACAAAAGCTTAAAAACACAAACATTTTTTGAAATTCTTGAACATTTTTAAAATATCTATCCAAATTTTGAAAACGTGAACATTTATTGAAAATACGAATATTTTTTGAAAAACACGAACAATTTTCGAAAAATGGAATAAATGTGAAATTCCAAAACTTTTTTGAAAATGTGAACAAATTTGAAAACGCAATTTTTTTGAAAATCACGAGCAAATTTTGAAAAATGGCAGCAAATGTTAAAGTTCATTTTTTTTGGAAAACTTGAAAAAATTGAAAATGCGACATTTTTCATAAATCACAAACAAATTTTGAAACACAGAACACATTTTGAAACACAAACAAATTTTGTATATTTTTTGAAAAGAACGAAATGTTTATTGAAACCTGAGCAAAAAGAATCAAACATTTTCTATGAAAATCCCAATAAAGTATTGAATATATTGAACTTTTTTTGAAATTGCGATATTTCTAAACAAAAATAAAAGAAAGGAAGAAAGAAACAGGAAAACAAAAACGAAAAACGTGAAAGAAAGAAACAGATAATACCAGACCTTTTGCATGTGTAAGACACAAGTGTTGTTAACCTTGAGTGGCTAGATACGCATCTCCAGTAGTCGGAGTTTTGAGGTTCAATTCCTTCCTCTCTTCATTTTTTTGAGCGATTTTCTCTGTAGGAAGCATCCGACATGGGCCGGGCCACGAATGCTTGATGGGTGTGCGACAGGTCGATATTTTGCGGCAAAATGCGGCGAATAGGGTTTTCCTACCAACCCAACCACAGCTTCCTGCCTCACCCCCACGTAGCTTCTCGGCCCAACTGGGCACTCATGACAGCACGAGGCGCACCAAAGAAACAATCGCTAGCGGTTGCCATTTTTTAGATCACGGTTTCATCTCTAGACCTGATGCTCCGCTCGATCAAAAAATTCCTTGGACCCAGGCTTCTTCCCTACTTGATAAACCAGACATCCAGACCTCCGGCTCGTAGAATCATCGCGTTCTCGAACCTTGGATCATCTCGCGTAGTCGGAGCAGCCCCCTCCAGCCCTTCAGTTCACCCTATCGTTCTGCTCCATCTCCACTACTGGCTGAACGAGTAAATTAGGTAATCTCACCATTTTCCCCTACTTTCTTAGTATCAGCTGAAATCAATGAGTTGGTGGTGTCATAATTAAATTACCTTAGTAATTTTTCTTCCCTTTTTACATGAAAAAACAGAAATAAAGATGTGGTATTTGACATTCTAAAGGACTTTGATTTTGAGATGGTGAAATTTGGTGTTATTTATAGCCGCTTAGTTTTAGCCCTAGTCTTTGAGAAATCCTGACTCCGCCTCTACACAGTATCATCAGCTAATATCTTAAATCACCTCATTTATTTTCATGCATGATATAATATAGTATGACATTTAATATGATACGGTATGTTGATATGATACCAAACCCTCTTTTTATTATTTAATTGTGTGCCCCCTCTTAAAGATGACTAGTTGATATGCATGATACCGCTTATGATACTTCAGTTGCCGGCAGAGTCATGATACAAAAATATAGGCATTTGTTGAATCTCGTCAGCAAATCTATGTATCATTTTATGATTGCTTGTCCTGGTGAGACCAACGTACACCTTGGATTTATGACAAAATCAAAGAGTTTCCTCACTAGCATAGTTTTGTACACCTGCCCTTCTATAGTGCATGTGGATATTGTACGATTTGTCCAACTACATCTTCAAACGACCCATGATTTTACCAATTTTTTTAGACGAAGGCAAAAGATTTGTCTCATCTCATTAATTAAGAAGAGGAGAACAAAGTTTGTAGGTTACATGAGCACATAGGCCAAAAAAGTGCATGGGAATCACTATTCTGGTAAAACATTGCCCGGATATTCAGCCCTTGTCATCACCCATAGCGGCACCTCAGCTTTTATTGCTGCAAAGGCGTGGGCGTGCAAGGAGGCCTTGTTTAGAAGTTACCACTAGTCATCCCACTATCAAAGTGAATGGACACATTGCCGAGAGTGATCCAACGTCTCCTGGGAGATATGTCCCTAAAAGATCGGAGATGCCGACAAACCTAGCTATGGCACCCTAAAAGATCGAAGTTGTAAGCCAACTTCTAGCCGCCTGGGTAGGGGGTAGGTCATTGAGGGAGTCCTGGATTAGGGGGTGTTCGGATAGCCGAACTATACCTTCAGCCGGACTCCTGGACTACGAAGATACAAGATTGAAGACTCCGTCCCGCGTCCGGAAGGCACTTTCCTTAGCGTGGAAGGCAAGCTTGAAGATACGGATGTTCAGGTCTCCTACCATTGTAACCGACTTTATGTAACCCTAACCCTCTCCGGTGTCTATATAAACCGGAGGGTTTTAGTCTGTAGGATAACACATACGTCAACAATCATACCATAGGCTAGCTTCTAGGGTTTAGCCTCTCTGATCTCGTGGTAGATCAACTCTGGTAATACCCATATCATCAATATTAATCAAGCAGGATGTAGGGTTTTACCTCCATCGAGAGGGCCCGAACCTGGGTAAAACTTCGTGTCCCCTGCCTCTTGTTACCATCCGGCCTAGATGCACAGTTCGGGACCCCCTACCCGAGATCCGCCGGTTTTGACACTGACATTGGTGCTTTCACTGAGAGTTCCTCTGTGTCGTCGCCATCAGGAAGGATGCCTCGCCCCGTCTTTAAAGACGGCACCGTTGCTAAGGGAGCTTTGGCTATCGGCCAAACCCTCCGGCTAGGTGGTTTTCTTATGACCACCTGTTCGGCTTCTACGCCGACGATGACCTCTCGAGCCATCAAAAACAATCTTCATGTCAACTCGGAACATGCCGAGCAGTTAAATCCAATAGAGCTTTCCTCCATAAACGAGATCTTGGATCGCTTCGCCGCCCTGGGAGTCGCTATGGATTACGACCAGATTGGGCCTAAAACCGATCTGAGAGAGATTAACTCTCCCCAAGCCACCCATCACGTTGCCGTGGTAGAGGGACAGTGCGGCGACCCTTCATCTATCCTAAGGACTCGCTATGTCCGGATTCCCGATCCCTCCAAGCCGGATGTCCACGGAGGGGAGGATATCACTCAAGACCTGAACCCTGAATCAGGCGACGGACTGGATTCATTGGACGACATCCAGGAATCCAAACTTTCGAGTTCGGACATTCCTCGGCCTCTGAGCCGCAGAAGGGGTAAGGCTTCAGATTCAATTCCACCCACCCACCTGAACATCAGCGATCTATCCCAAATCAGGCAAGAGCCCAAAGAAACAGTACATCATTACTGGGCCAGATTCCTCCTGGTTATGCACAGGATAAAGGGCTGCCGCGAGGAAGACGCAATTTCATCTTTCTACAATAATTGCACGGACAAGGGAATACTTAACGCCATAAGTCACCGCGATATTACATGCTTCGTTGACTTAGCGTCCATAGTACGAAAGTACTGTGCGATGGAAAGCGCTCGGAAAACCGAAACAAAATTTTGGGACAATCCGGCCCTTAATGCAAGCCCAGTCCGAAATAAAAGGGTGCATCATCACCAGACACCTGGTTCAAACACCAAAAGGAAAAAACCCTCTACAGGGCATGGAACCGTACTGGAAGGATGGCTTAATGGACCCTGTAAAATTCATAGTACAGAGGACGCCACACCAACTCACAGCCTTAGAGCATGTTGGATACTCCGGCAGGTGGCCAAAATTGGCGAAAACCTCCTAATCCCGAAGGCCACAGAAAGCCACCCCAGAGACACCAATACGGTATTAACAGTCTTCGAGACCTTCGCATCAAATAATGTGCAAAAAAGGACACTCCACAGCCTTGCCGAAGTCTACCAAGTAGCAACAATAAACCCATGGAGTGACACGGCCATTACCTTCAACGCTAGTGATGAACCTAAATTCCGAACAGCCCGAGCACCAGCCGCATTGGTCCTCAGTCCAATAGTGGACGGCTTTCGTCTCACCAAGGTACTCATGGACGGCGGCAGCGGATTGAACCTCATCTATGAGGAAACTCTCCAAAAAATGGATATAGACTGGAACCGCATCACGCGAAGCAGCACAACCTTTAGAGGAATAATCCCCAGTTGGGAAGCGCGCTGTATAGGAAAAATCACACTAGATGTGGTGTTCGGCACGCCGGACAATTACAGGTCCAAAGAAGTCACGTTCCACGTGGCACCGTTCAGCAGTGGTTATCACGCTTTGCTAGGGCGGGAAGCATTCACAATCTTCCAAGCAATACCCCATTACGGGTACATGAAGCTCAAGATGCCCGGGCCTAACGGGATCATCACTCTCGCTAGTGATCCGTATGTAGCACTCCGCGCCGAAAACAAGACAGCCACACTGGCCCTCGAGGCACTATCCGAAGCCCTAGCGGCCGAGGAACTGACTGCGCTGCGCTCTACCGTGAATAGGGATGACGTGGTACTCGACAAAAGATCCAAGTCCACCTCCTTTAAACTAGCGGACGAAATAGTCAAATTCCAAGTCCATCCAACAGACCCCAATGAAACAGCTTCCATCGGGGCGCAGTTAAACCCTGATGTTGACACCGCATTGCGAGAGTTCCTACGGGAGAACTGGGACATTTTCGCCTGGCATCCTTCAGACATGCCAGGAATCCCACGTAGGCTGGACGAGCACAGCTTAAATATCCAAACAGGATTCAAACCTGTCAAACAGGCTCTTCAGCGTTTTTCCGAACCTAAGAGACAGTCTATGGGAGAGGAGCTAGCAAAGCTATTGGAGGCCGGATTCATCAGAGATATAAAACATCCGGACTGGCTAGCAAACCTGGTGATGGTACCAAAGAAGGACAAATCCTGGCGCCTTTGTGTCGATTTTAAAGACCTCAACAAGGCTTGCCCAAAGGATCCCTTCCCTCTCCCCTGCATCGATCAAATTATCGATGCCACCGCAGGACACGATTCGTTGTGTTTCCTCGACGCATATTCTGGCTACCATCAAATCAAGATGGCAGAATCAGACCAAGCCGCAACGACATTTATCACACCATACGGGCCATTCTGCTTCAACACGATGCCCTTCAGGCTCAAAAACGCCGGCGCAACATATCAGTGCATGATTCAGACATGTCTGGCAAGCCAGATCGGTAAAACAGTGGAGGCATACGTAGATGATGTGGTCGTCAAAACAAGACACGTTGAATCTCTACTAGACGACTTGAGGCTCACATTTGATAATCTCCGAACATAAGACATCAAGCTCAACCCGGAAAAATGCGTTTTCAGCGTTCCAGCCGGAAAGCTCTTAGGCTTCATTGTATCCAATAGAGGAATTGAAGCAAATCCAGCCAAGATCCGAGCTCTGTCGCAATTGGATATCCTAAAGGACCTCAAACAAATACAAAAGTTAACCGGATGTGTGGCGGCTCTAAGCCGCTTTATCTCCCGCCTGGGAGAAAAGGCCCTTCCCCTTTACCGCCTCCTTTGGCGCACCGAACACTTCAAATGGACGGACGCAGCCACGGCCGGACTCGACGAAATAAAAGCCATACTGGCAACAAACCCAGTCCTGGCCGCGCCAAACACCGGTGAACCAATGCTATTGTACATCGCAGCAACACATCAGGTTGTAAGCGCAGTGCTCGTCGTCAAACGAGAAGCAGACGGACACAAATTCCCCCTTCAAAGGCCTGTTTATTATGTGTCCACTGTCCTCACTCCCTGCAAATCACGGTACCCGCATTATCAAAAGATTGCGTACGCGGTATTCATGGCATCCCGGAAGCTACGACACTACTTTCAAGAGTGTTCGATAACAGTAGCCTCAGAAGTACCACTTAACGACATTATCAACAACCGTGACGCAATGGGCCGGATTGCGAAATGGGACATCGAGCTCCTCCCGTTCGACATAACTTATAAGCCACGACGAGCCATCAAGTCACAAGTTTTGGCTGATTTCGTCGCAGAATGGACGGAGGCCGAACTCCCTAAAGAGTACGACACATATTCAAATTGGATCATGCATTTCGACGGGTCCAAAATGTTGGCCGGATTGGGGGCTGGTGTCGTTCTGACGTCCCCCATAGGAGACACAGTTCAATACGTACTACAGATTTTGTACAGGACTCCAATAACGCAGCCGAATATGAGGCCCTTCTACATGGTCTCTGGATGGCAGTATCCATGGGCATCCAACGCCTAGAGGTGCGCGGGGACTCGAACCTCGCAATATCCCAAATAAACGGAGACTTCTATGCCAATGATCCGTAAATGATCCGTAAATGGCAGCTTACCGTGGGGCTTGAATTCCAATGGTCCTAAAAATGTCAGCTCGGTTCGAGGGGCTTGAATTTCACCATATAGCCCAGGAAAATAATCAGGCGGCAGATGTCCTGGCACGCATCGGCGCAAAATGCGATGTAGTCCCCCCAACATCTTCTTGGAAAGGCTTTTTAAGCCATCCGTGGCATGGGAAGGGGATCCGAACAATAACAGCCCGGACCCAACCGCACCGCCCGACTCCGAACATTCTGACACAATCGGTGGCTCTGCCATTGAAGTAACACCTTCAGCCCACGTAATAATGGCCGTCATTGCCCCATGGACGGAACCATTCCTCGCCTACCTTACTAGGCAGGTACTCCCCGAGGACCAGAATGAGGCACGATGCATAGTGCGGGGATCCAAAGCCTACAAAGTCCACGAGGGGGAGATTTATAAGAAAAGCACTACCGGAGTCCTTCAAAGGTGCATCTCCGAAGAGGAGGGGCGGAATCTCCTGGCTGAAATCCATGCCGGACTCGGCAGTCATCACGCTGCAGCCCGATCTCTGGTAAGCAAGGTCTTTCGTACAGGTTTTTATTGGCCGATGGCCCGGGCAGACGCTCAGGACTTAGTCCAGCGGTGCACCGGTTGCCAGCTCTTTGCAAACCAAAGCCATATGCCACCCACCGCCCTCCAAACTATCCCCATCACTTGGCCCTTTGCGGTCTGGGGGCTTGATATGGTTGGACCCCTTAAAGGTGGAACCCACAAGCACAAATATCTACTCGTCATGGTGGATAAATTCACCAAATGGATAGAAGCCAAGCCTGTTAAGACGGCTGAATCCGGGCCTGTGATAGACTTCATATCCGGGGTTGTACACCATTACGGCGTCCCCCACAGCATCATCACTGATAATGGCACGAACTTTACGGCCGACGAGGTAAAACTCTGGTGCAAAAACTTGGGCATCAAGCTCGATTACGCTTCTGTCTATCACCTACAGACCAACGGCCAGGTCGAACGTGCAAACAGTCTTATCAGGAGCGGCATTAAACCCAGATTAGTACGATCCCTCAAGGAATCTAACACACACTGGGTAGAGGAGCTCGACTCCGTACTCTGGGGGCAGCGGACCACACCGAATCGCACCACCGGATATACACCATTCTTCATGGTGTACGGAGCTGAGGCAGTTTTGCCTTGCGACATAATTCATGAAACACCTCGAGTGCGCATGTACGAAGAAAGAGAAGCCGAGCTCGATCGGCAGGACAGTTTAGACGCATTAGAGGAGGAGCGTGACGTGGCAAAAGCCCGTTCCACATTTTATCAACAGCAGGCTCGAAGATACCAAAGCAGAGAAGTAAGGGCCAAAAATTACAACGTTGGCGAATTAGTTCTACGCCTGCCGGACAAGAAAAAGGACAAACTCAAGCCCAAGTGGGAAGGTCCCTTCATCATCGACCAAGTCCTGACTGGTGGTGCGTACCGCCTGCGAAGTGCATCGGATAACCGACTCGAGCCGAACCCATGGAACACAGCCCGCCTCCGAAGATTCTATGCCTAGCGCCGGATCCTGTGTTCGTCTCCTTACTCTGTCCATTTTTTATATATACCTTCTGGCTTACATTTCTCTCCCTCTCTCTCTCTTTCCCTCTTATAGCCTTTAGAGGCTCACAAAGTGATGCGCTATCCGCGCTCAGCAAACCTGGGGGCTTCTTTCAACAGAAGCTTATTTCTACGGGCTTCACGTCCAACACATGTGTCAAACTTCCGCGTGTACCTTTTATTCACCACTATATGCATCGATATGACTTAAGTTTTGGCCAAGCTGGGTTGCCTGGCTCCTGTGCTTACCCCTATGTTCCCGATTGTTCAGCTAGGCGGTAAAGGGAGGACCTCTGTGATTGTTACTGCCGGGTCAGTTGGACGTGTACCTCAGACTGGGTGAAGCCGAAAGCTAGCGTTCTTAAGGGAATATTCGGTCGGTGAACTAAAGACGATCTTTTCTATTTTTTCCACGTGCCCCCAGATGTTTTTCCTGCGTTTCTCTTCGCAGCATGGACATGCACTTTAGGGCATGCCTCCCAGGGAAAGGAACCCCTAACGGAACTATTCTCCCTAGAAGATGTTTCTTACTAACCATGTAATGTAACATAACTAGTCGGGAACTTGTCTGTTCACGCCATGATGACCCCTACGCCTGGTCTCCACGCATTCCCCGGTTCCTATATAACCGCATGGGAATTCGGACACACTCCGGACAGTCAGGTCCCGAGGCTGAAGCGAAAAGGTCGGCCATGACAAATGATCTACAATCCGCCTAGAAGGCATTATAAATGTCAATTAAATTACATAGTCATTTTGACTGATTGTACTCCTCTTCAATACCATCTAATAGGCTGTCTAATTTACAGTCCTGCTGGGAATACTTTGCGACCGACTCCACTTGGCCGTATACTAAGCTCAGAGGGATCTCCTTCCCATCGGGCCCTACAGGACCAACCTCGGCCATATGGTTGGGGTCGGCCTGTGAATACCGCGTCTTCACCATGGCCCAGGCCTCCCTAGCGCCTTGACGGCAGGCTGATATCTTCCACAACTGGAAGCGCCGCCGTGCTCCCCTCAGCTTCTCCGCAAGCTTTCCAAGACCTTCGGGTGTGGAGACGGATGGCCATAGGACCTGGGCAACGCCTCGCATCGCATGCCGAACTCGATCGAGCAATTGCAAGAGCTCAGGAAGAAGGTCACCCGTAGAACCGGGCATCTCCTCTGCAGGACGACCTGTTAACATACCTACGGATATTGCTCTGTTAATCAACAGCACCGCCGAACTTTCTTTTAAAAGGTTCGTTCAAGTAGTTACTAAATATGTCGCGCCAAAGCCGCTGATTCTCCTTCACGGAGTCTGACAGCTGGGCACGAACATCTTTTAGCTCGACGCCCAGCCGGGTGTTGGCATCTTGGAGAACGTTCTTCTCCCCCATCACCTTTAACATCACCCTCTCACTAGCCTTTAGTTGGCATTCGAGGTGTTGCCTTTCCGGATTTAATCCGGCGCCATCTGCAATTTTATTTATCAGATTCGCACAAAAGCCGTGCTTCGCCACATACTTATCTTTCGAAATGTATATTACCAGAGGGGGTCTCCTTAGGCTCCCCTGCCGCGGCTAGTGCGGCCTCCAGCTGGGCTTTGCACTCTTCCAGCTCCTGGGTCAGTAGGGAATTCTTTTCTGTAAGAACCTGCATTTCGAATGATCCTTAAACCAGTTATTCTAACTGTTTTCAGTCTCGGGCGCTACTGCTACATATATATTTACCAAAATTTTCTTACCCGTATGTCTTTTACATATTGCTTCGTGGCTCTGGCTAGACCATTTAGAGCGGCACGGAGGTGCGCATCTCCCGAATTGAAGGCATCTAATGCCTCTTGGGAGAAGCAAGCATCGCGAAGAATTGTCCGGCGACGCCTGTGGGTCATGGCACTTTCCACCTCTGAGTTGGTGGCAGATAACCCGTCCGCATCCTCCGTCGGAGGAACATCTGGCACACACCTTGTGTTCGCTTTCGCCCCCGGACCAGGCTTTGGAGCCTGGCTGGTGGAGGCACGATTAGTAGCCTCTCCGGATATAGTCCGGCGGGGTCTCTTTGTCCGGAAAAGGGCACGAGTGTCAAATGTGCCTTGAAGGTATAACAACTAGGATAAAGGGGCGCGCCATACCTTCGCGCTGATGCCTCGGTCTCGACTGCACCTCTTTTCTGCCCATGGGGCCCTGCGGCCCCTGGTTGGTTTGTCGCCGCAGGTTCGGCCTTCTGCCTCAAAAACCTCCCCTGCAAAGTTTGGTTGCAATCAGGAAATTAAACACGCATGGACGGACCCCTGTCCAGGGTACAGGGACTTCGGTCTCAAGTACCTGGGGTGTTCGGATTAGCCCTGGGTAATCGGCCGTAATGGCCACCAAGGCGTTGTTCTCGCTCAATTGATGGAACACTCCATCAATCAGCTCCACAGATATGTCCGGATCCTCTTGAGAGGCCGGGTCGAGAGACCGTCCTGAGTCCTCGGGTTGTGGAGGCGGGCTGCTTATGTCCTTAACGGCCCGGAGCAGTTCATGCGTTGAAGTCATCAGACTAAGTATTTAACAATGGGAACACTAAACGGATGAGCAAGTAAATGTGACCACTTACCCAGCTCGGGGGATTGTGCATAGAGAATCCACCCTGTGGGTTGACGCGGAGAAATTCCTCCTCTTCTCCCTTGTACAAAGTGGACAAGATCTTTAATAGAGCGGCAACTGAATCTGGCCCTTTACGGCCGTAGTGGGTGGCGTCGTCCTCCCCGTTGAAATCCCACATGGGGTGGCTTCTGTACTGAAGCGGCTGCACCCCCCGCATGATGCATTCGGCCATAACTCCGATCATGGTTAGTCCGGAATGGGCCAACAATCTTATTCGGCCCATGAGATAAACGATGTCCCTGTCACTTTCCCTTTGAGGGCTCCGTGGAAGCCAGCTTAGGCGCTTCTTTAAAGGAGCACTATCGAACTCTGGGAGGCCGATCCGGACAGGATCCGGCAGCGGGACGTCTTCTATATAGAACCATTCCGAGGGCCAATCTTCGGACGCCTTCTTTGGGGTTCCGGACAGATATCTGGTCCCGGCGATGCGCCATACTTCGGCTCCGCCCACTTGATACATTGACCCTTTCTTGGAACGGGGCATGAGGCAAAATAGCTCCTTCCACAGTCTGAAATGAGTTTCAATACCCAAGAACAGCTCGCAGAGGGCTACAAAGCCCGCGATATGCAATACTGAGGCAGGCGTGAGATGATGTAGCTGGAGGCCGTAGAACTCCAGCAGCCCCCGGAGAAACGGGTGGATGGGAAATCCGAGCCCCTTATTAAGTAAGGAACAAGGCACACCCGCTCTCCTTTGGATGGATTATGGGCATTCTCTGCTTGCTCTCCGCCGTTGTAGACGGCAAGACCGGCTCGGACCGGGACCATATAGGCCGGGGGGGAGAAATCCCTTGGTCTGAAGTGTCAGTAGCTCGCTATGCGGAGTAGAACATCTCTCCCAGTATCCAGGCTTAGGGCTAGAAGGGCGAGAGGAGGAGTTGCGGCGGCTGGCCATGGTGGAATGGACCTTTGTCGGATGCGCTCTGATGAACACTCGTGGAGGAGAGAAGGTGTGGATTGGATCTAAATCCTCGTCCCCTTAAAAAGGGCAACTCATTTACACGGCTAGCGGTGTGAACGTAAAAACACTTAGACTTTTCATATTCGTTTGACACATGGAAAATGACCATTATTGGGCGTAGAAGCCAAGGAGCGCAACATCTACAAGAAATCGGACTTTATTCAAACAGGTACACAGAATTTGGAGGAGAACCCGCCTTGCAATACCGAAGACAATCTGCGCGCCGGACTCATCGTCATTGAAGCCTAGTTTGGGGGCTACTGAGGGAGTCCTGGATTAAGGGGTGTTTGGATAGCTGAACTATACCTTCAGCCGGACTCCTGGACTACGAAGATACAAGATTGAAGACTCCGCCCCGCGTCCGGAAGGGACTTTCCTTAGCGTGGAAGGCAAGCTTGAAGATACGGATATTCAGGTCTCCTACCATTGTAACCGACATTATGTAACCTTAACCTTCTCCGGTGTCTATATAAATCGAAGGGTTTTAGTCCGTAGGACAACACACAAGTCAACAATCATACCATAGGCTAGCTTCTAGAGTTTAGCCTCTCTGATCTCGTGGTAGATCAACTCTTGTAATACCCATATCATCAATATTAATCAAGCAGGACGTAGGGTTTTACCTCCATCGAGAGGGCCCGAACCTGGGTAAAACTTCGTGTCCCCTGCCTCCTGTTACCATCCGGCCTAGACGCACAGTTCGGGATCCTCTACCCGAGATCCGCCGGTTTTGACACCGACAGTCATCAACCCAGTTATTATAAGAAGATTTGGTGGCATAACTGGGTTCCAGCCCAAGCCTACATTTTTTTGGAACACCGACTCGAAAAATAAGCATCGGCATCCGTCCGAACGTTGCCGTTCTGAGGACATGAACCCTAACTTATATATTAACGAGAGCCGGGTAACTAGGATTTCCTTTTTTGTGACCAGCCGCCGAAGTGGGAGGCTGAGAGAAGGTAAATCCACGGCTTCACCAACGAAGATGGTGGGAAGAAAGTCTTTGCCCTGATAATCTTGCGACAGGAAAAAAAGGACCTGCAAAGGTAAACTCTCTATCGATCCTGATATCGCGTTTAAAGTCGTCCGTGTGATTTGACACTCACGAAAGGGGCCGAGGGCAAGCTTTGTGGTGCGGCCGAGCCGATGTGTACGGCAGCTCCTTCCCCTCCTTGGTGCCTCATCATCTTTATTCTTTTCGTTCTTTGGGCTGCATTCGTTTCGTGGTCCGTAGGGAGACATGCATGCATAGTCACGTCGAATAAATTAATGGGACAGAAAGTTGTGGTGCGGGTCATGTCGTTTGCTGCCACCTTTTCTTTCCTTCTTGATGATGGAAAACGCCATTCCTGCCTTTGTTTGTTTTCCAAACATATTGGGTGTTCCAGATTTCTATACCTCGTGCGTAGGAATAATGACCATACAAACAAAAGGTGTCTGTATTACAAGGAGCGACACGTACGCCGCAGGTTCTTCGTTCCTTTTTTCTCTTGGTTAGGAGAAGTTGTGCCTGCATTACAGTCAGCGAATGAAGTCACACCACATATACACCAGTGGAACTTTTTACAAGATGATGACCACCATAAAAACATGTGGACAATGAAAGATTTGGTTTAAGCGTTTCTACTCCACGAGGGAGCCGCGTCATATGTATTTATATTGAGGCCGAAGGAGCCTTGCCGTAGCGTACAAGTCCAGAGAGAGAATCCCGATCTAGTTCGGTTTAGGAAGTAGAGATAGCTACGGGAGATGAAAGAGATAGAGATAGGTGAGATTACATAAGATAAACAGTTCAAACTCTAACACCCTCCCTTAATCTAAACTATCCTAGGTTAAGATTTCTCTTGAACTCTTCAAAGGACTTGGTTGGCAAAGCTTTAGTGAATCCATCAGCTAATTGATCTTTGGATGGAATGAATCGTATATCCAGCTTCTTTTCTGCAACTCTTTCACGCACAAAGTGAAAATCAATTTCAATATGTTTGGTTCTACCATGAAACACTGGATTAGCAGAAAGATAGGTTGCTCCCAAGTTGTCACACCCCCTCAGCCCTTGTCATCACCCATAGCGGCACCTCAGCCTTTATTGCTGCAAAGACGTGGGTGGGCAAGGAGGCCATGTTTAGAAGTTGCCACGAGTCATCCCACTATCAAAGTGCTTACAATTGACACATTGCCGAGAGTGATCCAACGTCCCCTGGAAGATGTGTCCCTAAAAGATCAGAGATGCCGACAAACCTAGCCGTGGCACCCTAAAAGATCGAGGTTGTAAGCCAACTTCTAGCCGCCTGGGTAGGGGGGAGGTCATCAACCTAGTTATTATCAGAAGATTTGGTGGCATAACTGGGTTCCAGCCAAAGCCTAAAAAATTTCGAAACACCGACTTGAAAAAAGAAGCATTGGCATCCGTCCGAACATTGCCGTTCCGAGGACATGAACCCTAACTTATATACTAACGAGACCCTCGTAACTAGGATTCCCTTTTGTGTGACTGGCCGCCGAAGGGGGAGGCTGAGAGAAGGTAAATCCACGGCTTCACCAATGAAGATACTGGACCTCCTCGGCTTCACCAACGAAGATGGTGGGAAGAAAGTCTTTGCCCTGATAATCTTGCGACAGGAAAAAAAGGACCTGCAAAGGTAAACTCTCTATCGATCCTGATATCGCGTTTAAAGTCGTCCGTGTGATTTGACACTCACGAAAGGGGCCGAGGGCAAGCTTTGTGGTGCGGCCGAGCCGATGTGTACGGCAGCTCCTTCCCCTCCTTGGTGCCTCATCATCTTTATTCTTTTCGTTCTTTGGGCTGCATTCGTTTCGTGGTCCGTAGGGAGACATGCATGCATAGTCACGTCGAATAAATTAATGGGACAGAAAGTTGTGGTGCGGGTCATGTCGTTTGCTGCCACCTTTTCTTTCCTTCTTGATGATGGAAAACGCCATTCCTGCCTTTGTTTGTTTTCCAAACATATTGGGTGTTCCAGATTTCTATACCTCGTGCGTAGGAATAATGACCATACAAACAAAAGGTGTCTGTATTACAAGGAGCGACACGTACGCCGCAGGTTCTTCGTTCCTTTTTTCTCTTGGTTAGGAGAAGTTGTGCCTGCATTACAGTCAGCGAATGAAGTCACACCACATATACACCAGTGGAACTTTTTACAAGATGATGACCACCATAAAAACATGTGGACAATGAAAGATTTGGTTTAAGCGTTTCTACTCCACGAGGGAGCCGCGTCGTATGTATTTATATTGAGGCCGAAGGAGCCTTGCCGTAGCGTACAAGTCCAGAGAGAGAATCCCGATCTAGTTCGGTTTAGGAAGTAGAGATAGCTACGGGAGATGAAAGAGATAGAGATAGGTGAGATTACATAAGATAAACAGTTCAAACTCTAACACCCTCCCTTAATCTAAACTATCCTAGGTTAAGATTTCTCTTGAACTCTTCAAAGGACTTGGTTGGCAAAGCTTTAGTGAATCCATCAGCTAATTGATCTTTGGATGGAATGAATCGTATATCCAGCTTCTTTTCTGCAACTCTTTCACGCACAAAGTGAAAATCAATTTCAATATGTTTGGTTCTACCATGAAACACTGGATTAGCAGAAAGATAGGTTGCTCCCAAGTTGTCACACCCCCTCAGCCCTTGTCATCACCCATAGCGGCACCTCAGCCTTTATTGCTGCAAAGACGTGGGTGGGCAAGGAGGCCATGTTTAGAAGTTGCCACGAGTCATCCCACTATCAAAGTGCTTACAATTGACACATTGCCGAGAGTGATCCAACGTCCCCTGGAAGATGTGTCCCTAAAAGATCAGAGATGCCGACAAACCTAGCCGTGGCACCCTAAAAGATCGAGGTTGTAAGCCAACTTCTAGCCGCCTGGGTAGGGGGGAGGTCATCAACCTAGTTATTATCAGAAGATTTGGTGGCATAACTGGGTTCCAGCCAAAGCCTAAAAAATTTCGAAACACCGACTTGAAAAAAGAAGCATTGGCATCCGTCCGAACATTGCCGTTCCGAGGACATGAACCCTAACTTATATACTAACGAGACCCTCGTAACTAGGATTCCCTTTTGTGTGACTGGCCGCCGAAGGGGGAGGCTGAGAGAAGGTAAATCCACGGCTTCACCAATGAAGATACTGGACCTCCTCGGCTTCACCAACGAAGATGGTGGGAAGAAAGTCTTTGCCCTGATAATCTTGCGACAGGAAAAAAAGGACCTGCAAAGGTAAACTCTCTATCGATCCTGATATCGCGTTTAAAGTCGTCCGTGTGATTTGACACTCACGAAAGGGGCCGAGGGCAAGCTTTGTGGTGCGGCCGAGCCGATGTGTACGGCAGCTCCTTCCCCTCCTTGGTGCCTCATCATCTTTATTCTTTTCGTTCTTTGGGCTGCATTCGTTTCGTGGTCCGTAGGGAGACATGCATGCATAGTCACGTCGAATAAATTAATGGGACAGAAAGTTGAGGTGCGGGTCATGTCGTCTTCGTACTCCGCAAACCGGCGCACACCCGCCGTCCGCGCTGGGCCGGCCCATTTAGTGGGTTTTTTTTTCTGTGAAAAACTGCAACAAAAATTGCGCGGCGAGGTGATTCGATCCAGCGATCGACTTGTCCTACATGGAGCACAATAAGCACCACGCTAACAGCATCTCTTGTGAATACTAACCCTCGTCCTCACCCTTTTATTCTTAACTTATTTTTTCTTTTTGTCGTTTAGTTTCTCTTTTTTTCTTTCTATAAAATCCGTGAAATGTTTCTCAAAATCCGTTAACTTTTTCAAAATTACGATTTTTTTTCAAAATGTTTCTCATATTTGGTGACCTTTTTTTCAAATTCGTTGAACTTTTTTCAAATCTGATGAACTTTTTTGAAATTCAATGAACTGTTTTGTTATTTTGATGAAGTTTTTTCAAATTCAGTGAACTTTTTTTGAACTTCGATGAACTTTTTTCAAATTCGATGAATTTTTTTTCCAAAATCATGATTTGTTTTTCATATTCGATGAACTTTTTTTCGAATTTGATGAACTTTTTTCAACTTTCTCGAACTTTTTTCAAATTTGATGAACTTCTTTTCAAATGCGATGAACTTTTTTTCGAAAACAATGAACTTTTTTCACTTTTCCATAAACATTTTTCAATATCGATGAATTTTTCTTAAAAATGATTAACTTTTTTCTCAAAATCATTGAGTTTTTTAAGTTTATGTACCTTTTCTTCAAAAATGATGAACTTTTGTCTCAAAATCGATGATTGTTTTTATAGTTTGTGAGATTTTTTCGTCAAATGTTGAACTTTGGCTCAAAATCGATGAACATTTTTCAAATTCATGTTTTAAAAAAAACCAAGGGATAATAAATAGCGCAGCCACACATGTTCTTATACTATAAGCGCTATTATCGGCTACAAGTGTTCAATGGGTGTAGTGGTTAGATAAGCAGGAAGCTAGGAATATAATTGTGGCTTTGTGAGTTCGAATCCCGGTGAAAGTAGTTTTTGTGCCTTTTCCTGTAGTTTTTGTTTTTTGCGCTTTGCCTTACTGGGCCGGCCCAACAAGGCACTGCATGGGCGCCAGAAACCTGTTCGGGCGCATAAGGCGCCGAACAGGAGGTCTCCATGTCGTTTGCCGCCACCTTTTCTTTCCTTCTTGAAGATAGAAAACACTATTCCTGCATTTGTTTGTTTTCCAAACATATTGTGTGTTCCAGATTTCTAAGATCGTGCGTAGGAATAATGACCATACAAACAAAAGGCGTCTGTTGTTTGTTGGCAATACAAGGAGCGACACGTACGCTGCAGGTTCTTCGTTCCTTTTTTTCTCTTGGATAGGAGAAGTTGTGCCTGCATTACAGTCAACGAATCAAGTCACAACACATATACACCAGTGGAAACTTGTTACAAGATGATAAACACCATAAAAACATGTGGACAATGGACGCGTTGTCGCGTTCAAGATGGTGAAAACGACAAAACTGACCCTTTGACCAAAGTTCAGCATAAAATTACGGGTGAATAGCTCCTGTGCGACATATTTCATGTGAATTGGAAGGAGTGTGACATATTTGCCAGAAATAGCTCATGTGCGCTGTCTTACATGGCAATAATAGTCCCAATACGACCAGGTGGTTAAAACCCGGGTCCTATTGGGGAGATAGCTACCAGGTATAACCCGCCCAGGAGGGGCCGGGTCAACCCCAATGAGGGGTTACAAAAGAAGCCCAGTAACATTCAAGACGATAGTTTATTAAGACTTATAGAAGGCCTAAGCCCAGAGACGGCTTAAGGCCCAATATTGTAAACCGCCATTGCAAGGAAAGACTTGTAAAGAAAGGCATGTAAAAGATGTCACCGAGCCGGACACGTTTTATAAGCCGGTCGGGACTCTCTAGGCCGCCAGGCGTCAACCCGTGTATATAAGGGGACGACCAAACGGCGGCTTAGGTCAAGAAACAAGAGATAACAATTCGAAGCCAGGACAGGCATATTCGCTCCCTGGTGTTCGAAACCCCAGCAATTCCAAACACAACTAGACGTAGGCTTTTACCTTCATCGTAAGGGGCCGAACTAGTATAAAACCTCTTGTGTCGTTTGTCCCGATTAACCCCTTTAAGCTTCCTAGTTGCGATGGCCCTACGACTAAGTCCTTTCGCTAGGACATCTGCCGTGACAATTCCACGACAGTTGGCGCCCACCGTGGGGCCAGCGCACGGTGGATTTGAGTTCTTGAAGGGCAACTTCGAAGGGCTCAAAGGATACGTTGTGCGCCGGATGACCAAGAGCCGTCGCGGCAAGCTCTACATCGACGACGAAGGCTGGTTCCCCGAGGTCGGCTCAATTGAGTACGGGTACCGGGTCCCTTCGGCGGGATTCATGTCTTCATCGGCCGGATCGGCGAATCGGGCCCTGAGCCGGACGTCTGCACCAACATCATCGAGACGGCTCAGCGCGCGAGACCCGCCCGGCCCCGGCCCGCTGTAAAGCGTACCTTTGTGGGTTGCATCCATGGAGGTGAATACTCGGAAGGATCAATGGGTGGCGGTGAGACGACCATCTGTTCTGACGCTACATCATCAACAGGCGACATGGATTCTTTGTACCAACTGCAAGATGGCATGCTCGGGGGCTGTTCCGATGGCAGCAGTATTCCGAACCCCTTCGAGCCGCCGAATCGAGCCGGAGTCTTCATGGCGGACACTCAACCTGGTCAGAACTCCACGGCCGCAGCAGCAACAACCACCGGTCGGCAGCGGCCGAGTCAGAGACCCCGTGCGCCCCCGGCTCAGATGCTAATGGACCTCACGGATAAGCTGATGGCTCTGTTGACTGCCGTGGTAGAGCCGACGGATAAAGCTCAGCATGATGCGGAGGTGGCACGTATACGCGAAGAGATGGCATAGGACAAGGACAATTTAGCAATAGAAGAGGTCAGGATGGCTGCGGAGCGGGCGACTTTGGACGCTTGCTCAGCAGCTTCAAGTGGAGACCTTCCGGCTCTCGGTGGATCTGAACGCGTCAAACGAGGTCATGAGGAGAAGGCATTTAGAAAACTCAGTCATGTCTACCTCTGATGCTCGATCCTAGGAACCTTTTCCATACACCCGGGGCCGGTCCAAGTAATCCGCCGGAGGCAAATCGGGTCACGACACCCGGAGCACCGGTTTAGCCGCGGGCCATGGAACCGCCTCGCATGTATACCGCCCCGCCTCATTATGCGCCAACACCACCGGGTCACTTCTCCAATCCTTTGGAAAACCTCATTTCTGCGTCGGCTCGTTTGGCGGCTCTCCCGATGGAAGGCGACTCTCCGACAGCAATCGAAACACGAAGGGTGAGAGAACTTCTCCAGATGGCTCTAGCGCAACAGGATGCATACTCTTACAGTCGAGACAGAATTCATTCAACCCCTCGCACGAGCCGGAGCCCGAGCTATAGGAGGCATATGGACTCAGCTGATATGTCAAGCAATGCTCAACGCCGTAACCAACTGCGCAGGCATGAGCCAGTGCAGGCTGGAGCCCTTAATTTAGCGGATCAGGAGAGGATCCGACAAGAGGCTGAGCGGGCGGTTCAACTGGCAGCTGAGTAGGAGGCTCATCAAACTTTTCCGGCTTATCCAGCAACCTCTGTTGAGGCAGGAGTAGTCACAAGGACATGAGGTGTTCCTTGCCTGGTGCTGGCTATATGTAATGAGCGCTTACCTAAAGACTTTAAGGGGCCTCGTAAAGTGCCGAACTACACGGACGATTTGCAGCCTGGGGCATGGATTGAGAGTTACGAGATGGCAATGGAGCTGTTGGAGGTCAGCGATGCAGCAATGGCTAAGTACTTCACCATGATGTTGGATGGAACGGCTCACACTTGGTTGAAAGGGTTTCCACCCAATTCCATCGGCTCATGGGCGGAGTTGAAGGCCCGGTTCATTTAGAACTTCAAAGACACATGTAAGCAGCCTATGTCAATCATGGACCTGACTAATTGTAAGCAAGAGGAAAGGGAGTCAACAACCCATTGGGTGCGCCGGGTCCAGGAGATAATACACTCGTCTGATAAGATGAATTCCGGCTCGACAATCTTAATGTTGAAGAAAAATTGCCGTTTTGAACCTCTGAAGCAGCAGATGGGGCGGCTCAAGCGTGACTACAATGACATGGGCCAGTTGATGGTGGCTCTGGTCAAGTATGCTGATTCTGACAGTACCAAGGATACCCTGTCTGATGAAGAAAAAACAGGGAAGGGAAAGAAGAACGACAATGGCAAGGGTCATCAGCATAACCCGGCAAATCAAGGAGGTAATAAATGTAAGGCTGACGAATTTATGGCTAACACCAATGCACAGGGCAACAATTAACAGTGCAAGGGTAGGCAACCCCCTCGGTCAGGCGGGTCAGGTCCCACCCTCGGGCAACTATTGAATGAACCTTGCCCAAGACACGGTACCCGGGAGAAGCCAACCACCCATTTGTGGAAGGATTGTACAATCATGAAGGCATTTAAAAATTCAAACACATTTGATGGAAGTCACGGGCCTGGCGGCGGTTCCAGCGGAGGCGGCTTTCATGGCCCGAGCGCCGGTTCAGGTGGAGGCAGTTTTCACGGTCAGGGCCATATGGGTAACCAGGAAAGTTATAATCCACAACCCGGCCAAGGTAATGAGCAGCAATAATCTGGATATCAGAGCAACCCGAAATAGTTGAATAGTGGGCAATACCATGTATTTACCACTAGTTTATGCAAGAGGGACCAGAAGCTTCATGAGAGGGCTGTCAATGCCGTTGAGCTGGCGATTCCACGTTATTTAAGGTGGTAAGAATAGCCTATTGTGTGGAGCAGAGAAGATCATACTCCCCGGGTTGATAATCCGGGTCACTTAGCCTTGGTAGTGGCACCTCAGGTTGGTGGATATAAATTCACTAAAGTGCTCATGGATGGAGGCAGTAGTATTAACATCCTCTACTATGAGACGTTTCGTCGGATGAGATTGACTGATAAGAGTCTTAAGCAATCCAACACTATTTTTCACGACGTTGTACCTGGCAAGTCGGCATACCCAGTTGGTAAGATTGAACTGGAAGTAGCCTTTGGGGATGAATATGATTCTAGGACTGAAAAGTTAACTTTTGAGGTGGTTAAGATCAAAAGCCCTTATCATGCTCTGTTTGGACGGTCGGCTTACGCCAAGTTGATGGCTCGGCCGTGTTATGTATATCTGCAACTCAAGATGCCGGATTATAAAGGCACGATTACAGTACATGGGAGCCAGAAAATAGCCTTGGAATGTGAAGAAGGAGATGCCGCTTATGCTGAGTCTATTTGTGCAACAAAGGAGTTAAAGTTTTATAAAGATAATGTTGACCCGGCAGACATGACGTCGTTAAAGAAGCCAACAACGGAGCATGAACCGGTGTTGAAATTCAAGTCAGCCGATGACACCAAAATGGTTGATTTTGTGCCTGGCGACTCATCCAAGCAGTTCATCATCAGTGCCAACTTGGATCCAAAATAGGAAAGCGCGCTCATCGAGTTTATCCGTGAGAACTGGGACATCTTTGCATGGAAACCTTATGACATGCCGGGTGTCCCGAGAGAACTCGCTGAGCACACTCTTAATATTGATCCAAAATTTAAGCCGGTCAGGCAGTTTCTCTGACGGTTTAACGAGGAAAGGCGCAAGGCCATTGGAGAAGAGGTGGCCCGGCTCTTGGCGGCCGGGTTCATTGTGGAAGTTTTTCACCCAGAGTGGTTGGCTAACCCGGTGCTTGTACTCAAGAAGAACGGCACCTGGCGTATGTGTGTGGATTACACCGATTTAAACAAAGCTTGTACAGCTGACCCTTTTGCTCTCCCTCGTATTGATCAGATCATTGATGCTACGGCGGGTTGTGAGCGTTTGAGTTTTCTGGACGCTTATTCAGGTTATCATCAGATCAAGATGGTAGTCAAGGACCAGGAGAAGACAGCTTTCATCACTCCGTTTGGAGCCTTCTGCTATGTGTCTATGCGTTTTGGGCTTAAGAGTACTCATGCGACTTATCAACGGTGTGTGCATAATTGCCTTCACAATCATATTGGGCGTAATGTTCATGCTTATGTGGATGATATAGTGGTGAAGTCCAGAAAAGAGGAAACCTTGGTAACAGATCTGAAGGAGACCATTGATAACCTCCGGGTCTAGAAGATGATGCTCAACCCGGCCAAGTGTGTTTTTGGAGTCCCAGCTGGCAAACTCTTGGGTTTTTTGGTGTCCAACCAAGGTATTGAAGCTAACCCGGAGAAAATTAAGGCAATCACATGCCTGGCCAAACCAGCATGCATCAATGACGTTCAACGGCTGGTGGGTCGTGTTGCTGCTCTGAGCCGGTTCATAAGCCGGTTAGGGGAGAAGGCGATGCCTTTGTATCAGATGATGAAAAAGACGGATGACTTTGTTTGGAGTGAAGCTGCAAATTCTGCCTTTGAGGATCTGAAGAAACAGCTTGCCGAGCTGCCGGTTCTTGCTGCTCCGGTTGAGAAAGAGCCGCTATTGTTATATGTGGCTACTAACTCACGAGCTGTTAGTGTGGCAATTGTGGTGGAACACAAGGAGGCTGGCAAGGAACATCTGGTCCAACGGCCGGTTTACTACGTCAGTGAGGCGTTGATTGAATCTAAGCAAAGATATCCACATTGGCAGAAGCTCGTTTATGGGGTGTTCATGGCAAGGCGGGAGCTCAAACATTACTTTCAGGGTCACCCAATCACTGTGGTTAGTTCTGCTCCTTTGGGAGACATCATTCAAAATAGAGAAGCTACTGGACGAGTTGCCAAGTGGGCCATTGAACTTGGGTCTCATGGGTTGAAGTATGTACCACACACTACGATCAAATCTTAAGCGCTGGTTGACTTTATTAATGACTGGACGGGGATGCAAATGCCAGAGGAGAAACCAGACAACACATATTGGACGATTCACTTTGATGGGTCTAGACAGTTGGAAGGCTCGGGGGCTGGAGTTGTGTTAACTTCCCCTCGAGGTGACAAATTTTGGTATGTGTTGTGATTGATGTTTCCTTGTACTAACAACGCAACAGAATATGAAGCCTTGCTCCATGGTCTTCGAATGGAGAAAGAAATGAGTCTAAGCCGGGTCCGGTGCCTTAGCGATTCAGATTTGGTAGCTCAGCAGGCATCAGGCAACTGGGATTCCAAGGATCCTCTCATGGCGGCTTATCGCCGTGAGGTCGACGCTGTTGCAGCACATTTTAAAGGTTATCAAGTGGAACACATTGACCGTAGAAAGAATGAAGCGGCTGATGCCTTAAGCCGGCTGGGATCTCAGCGTAAGCCGGTGCCACCTAACACCTTTTTGGATGTTTTGCATAACCCGTCTGTTAAGTTACCTACAGAGGAAGATTTGGCCGTTCCTGACTTGGATGCACAGTTGGTGGCAGCTCTTCACGTCATCCCAGATTGGACAGTACCGTTCTTGGCTTACATGACCCGGGGCGAGTTGCCAGAGGATGAGACCCTGGCCCCACAGATAACCTGGTGGTCCAAATCAATGACGATTTCTGACGGAGAGTTATATCATCGCAGCGTCACTAGAGCGTTTCAGGGGTGTGTTTTTCCTGAAGAAGGCCAAGAAATACTTCGTGAGATCCATGAAGGGGATTGTGGTCATCACGCCGGGTCAAAGTCTCTTGTGGCCAAAGCTTTTCGTCATGGTTTTTACTGGTTGACGGCTCACACTGATGCAGAGGATCTGGTTAGTAGGTGTGATGGATATCAAAAATTTGCACTACGAGCGCATGTGCCGGCTCAAGAGTTGCGGATGATTCCAATCACTTGGTCATTTGCGGTCTGGGGGCTTGACATGGTTGGACCTTTCAAAAGGTCTAAGGATAAAAAGACACATCTTTTAGTGACAGTTGACAAATTCACAAAGTGGGTTGAGGCAGAGCCAGTGAGTAAGTATGATGCAACCACAACGGCTTAGTTCATGAAAAAGGTGATCTTTCACTTTGGTTTTCCACACAACATTATCACTGACAATGTCACTAATTTATCCCAAGGGGCTATGGAGGAGTTTTGTCAACGTGAGCATATCCGGCTTGATGTTTCTTCTATAGTTCACCCTCAATCTAATGGGCAGGCTGAGAGAGCAAATCAGAAAATCTTAAAAGGTCTCAAACCCCGGCTCATGGTTCCCTTACAACGAACGCCAGGTTGTTGGGTAGAGGAGTTACCCTCGGTACTGTGGAGTATCAACACCACTCCTAACAGGTCCACGGTTTATACACCCTTCTTCATGGTTTATGGAGCAGAAGCGGTGCTGCCTAGTGACATCCGTCATGACTCACCTCGTGTGGCGGCTTATGTTGAAGCTAATAACGAACAAGCCAGACAGGATGCACTTGACTTGTTAGATGAGGAGAGAGACTTAGTAGCAGCTCGATCAGCAATTTATCAACATGACCTGCGTCGTTATCACAGCCGCCGGGTTAAGTCCAGGACTTTTCAAGAAGGTGATCTGGTGCGCCGGCTCATCCAGGATCTGTCAGATGCACACAAGCTATCCACGCCTTGGGAAGGACCCTTTGTGGTCAGCAAGAACTTAAACAATGGGTCATATTACCTCATTGACGTTCGAGAGCACAAAGACTCATGTAAGTTGGAGGAAGAGACCCACCGGCCGTGGAACATTGCTCAACTTCGGCCATACTACACCTAAGCCACCGGCTCTCGTCATGTACATACTTTGACATTGTATATACTATGATAAGTAATAAAGCAGGACCTCTGTCCTTTTTCCTCTTCAAAGGTTATATATCTTTACTATTTTTCATGACTATTAAGGAGTTGATCATATCTGAATTTAGCTTAACCTTTCTGGTTTGGCTTATGATCGTATTCGAATCTAGCTGTAAACCTCATGATCACTTGGGGGCTTCCTGTTCAAACAAAGGTCATATTCGAACCAAAGAGAACATAGCTGTCGTAACCCTCTTGATCGGCTCAAGGCCAAACTCACTAGGGGGCTTCTTGATCGTATTCGAATCATAGCTTAACCCCTTTTGGGTCCAACTTGGATCGTATTCGAATCAGGGTCGTTAAAAACCTCTCAAGGTCATTTGGGGGCTTCCTGTTCAAACATAGGTTGTATTCGAACCAAAGAGAACATGGCCGTCGGTACCCTCTTGATCGGCGCAACGCCAAAGCCACTGGGGCTATATGATCGTATTCGAATCTTAGCTTAACCCCTTTGGCCTGGTTTACTAGTCGCATTTGAATTATAAATCCCCCACTTTCAGTTACAAAGTTAGTTTATATTGTTTGAAATCTGCTATTTGTTTTACTGGTCTTTGTTGTTTCAAATTTAAACGTTCAACACGGTTTTTTCACTGGCTTGATTATTTGACAATAAGCCACCAACGTATGATACTCATCAGGCGTACAGAAGCATTGACTTCTCAAAAGGACTGGATCATCAACCTCATCACCCGGGTCATATAACCAGTGGTCCAGAGGTAAAAGATACAGGTATGACTATTATTTATGAACAATTGTTTATGTGCTAATCAAAGGTTGTTTCAACCTTGTTTATTTTCATCTATTTCTGTTTCTTCTAATATAATAAACCATTGGTTATATACCGGGTGTTCTGACCCGTTCGATGCTAAGCCGCCAAAGCCAGTTTTCCCTTTTTCTACAAGAAAAGAGCCGAAATATGATAGAGATAATCATAAATGTGACGCATATATTGACATCAGGAAGCAAAGAGTCACACATGGAATTTTATGCACGATGGCATAGTCAATATATGCAGTTGTTTCAAGCTAAATTTATTACAAGGCTTCAAAGAGCCCACAAGATGGTTCTCACTCTTCCCTCGCCGGTTCACCTCCTTCTGCTGATTTTGGCGTCTTTGAGGAGTTTGTTGTACAACATAAGACGGGTCATCATCATTCCGGGCTTGACGACGGCTCTTGTGTTGCTGCTTTTTCAAAAGAAATTGAGGGTCCAAATAAGCCAAAGGGTGCGAAAACCTTACTTTCCGGGTTACCAGTCAAAGTTTCTGTCTTGGCAAATGGTCTGAGTCGAAGGAAATAATTACCTCTTCTTCCCCGGCCTGACTGGCCCCCGTGTCGTCCTGGCAATAATCAGTGTCAATAAGGTTATTAAAAAATTGGCCAAGGGAGTCAAGGGCTACCTCCGAATCAGAAGTATCATCATCAAGTTTTAACAGGTCTTCAGCGGTGCTCTTTTTCTTCTTCTTGGACCTCCGGGTCGTCTTCTTGGCGGTTATGGCGGCGGCTCTAGCCTTCTTGGCGGCTTCATGGTCATACTTGGCTTTCAAGAAGCCAGATTTGGCCTGTAAACAAGTAACCAAGATAAAAAGTCATGCAGGTATTTAAAACTGCTGAGAGAAATACAAAGAGAACAAGGTCAGACGGTTTTTACCTCAGGCACCGGGTTAAGTTTGCAGAAGGGGTTTAACCCGACTTTACTGCAGTCTTCATATTTGCCATTCACCATGAGAGTTGACATTGAAACAATATTTTCTTCAGTTAGTTGAACATAGCTATGACGAACAGAGTCATTTGGGCCTCCACCATATTCATACATCAATTTGGATCGGCGGCTTAGAGGGATGACCCGCCATGAGACCCATCAACGGGTCAAGTCAACTCCAGTTAAGTCATTCCCCAAAAAGGTGTTAATCCTTTTAATTGATGGAATAAGCTTCTTGCGTTCGGCGGCAGTGAGCTTGTCAGGGAGCGCAAACTTGGAATCTAAACGCTCCGCGCAGTAACCCGACAGTGGTTTCTCGTTGGCTGGTGAAGTGTCTTAACAATAGAACCAGGTCTGATTCTAGTCTTTGGGATGACTCAGCAAGACTATTAGGGGGAAGACGGCACCATGTCGGCACTGAATCGAGATGCCTCCAAGTTCCAAGGTAGGGCCATTAGTACACTCGTTCCGGCGGTTCAGATAAAAATACTCTCAAAAGAGTTCCACAGTCGGTTCTTCTTGAAGGTACACCTCACAAAGAACTTGGAAATTCCAGATATTGGGTATGGAATTGGGCCCGATATCTTGAGGGTGGATTTTGAAAAAATGGAGAACATCTCTGAAGAACTTTGAGTCGGGTGGTGAAAAGCCCCGATTCATGTGGTCAGAAAAGACAATGACTTCACCATCTTTGGGATTGGGCCGCTCCTTGTCTGGGTCAGGTGCACGGTAAGACATAACATTCTTCCCTGGCAAAAAGCCTATGGTGAATAATTCCTTCAGATTGTCCTCAGTTATTGTGGAAGGGACCCAGTTGCAGACGGTCGGTGCTTTTGACGGCATGATGATCAAAAGACGAACTAAAAGAAAGTAACATGCTGGTTCAATTCAATGGTGAAATTAACAGTTAAATGATGATGGTGCAAATAAGTAATGGCGGCTTAAGTAAGGGCTAATGTCATATAATGGAAAAGTAAGCCGGCGTCATAAGCCGCCATTACTACAGACATTTGGAGGAAAACAGAAACAGAATTTGCTAAGTGTTGAGGCAAACAAGTTTCCTAATTTCTTGATATTATTCTGGATCAAAGGGTCGTTCAAAATGGAAAAATATTCTAGACCTAAAAATCTAGCACAAATGAGTTCATGAGTCCTAATGAGGCCTTTATATCGGGAAAAGGGATCTAGTATCAAGAGTAGGCACAAAACAACTACCGCACATGAATATATCTCTTTTTGAATCAAGAAGAGGCTGCAGTGGAAGAACTACGAAGAAACTGTGATGAACTATGAAGAACACGCAAAAACCTAGAAAGCCCTAATGCAGATCTGAGGAGCAAGAAGGGAAATGCTTCCGCGGAGAGTCGCCGCCGTTCTCTGGACCGATTCCGGTTGATGCAGCGGCCAAGGTCGACAGAGGTGAGGTGCTTTCTGACGGCGATAGAGCTCGAGCAGCGGCGGGGGATGCGAGAGGAAGAAGACAAAGAAGAGAGAAGAATGAGAAAGACCGGGGCGTGCATATTTATAAGGGGATAAGAAACCAGACGGGCGTGAAACTTGAGGAAGACCCGAATAATGATTATCCAACTAAACAGAGGCCTCAATTCTTGGAAGGCATTAAAGGATAAAGATCTGTTGAGAGATGACATCATAGTAGTTTTTCGTGTTTTCAAGAGATGACGTCATGGCGGGTTACAAAAATTTCTGCGAAAAGAGGAAGATGGATTTCGTCTAAGTAATGAAGATTGACAAAGAACAAAGTTCAAAGTCAACCTGGGGCCTAATGTTGGGGATATAGCTACTAGGTATGACCCGCCCAGGAGGGGTGGGTCAACCCCAATGGCGGGTTACAAAAGAAGCCTAGTAACATTCAAGGCGATAGTTTATTAAGACTTATAGAAGGCCTAAGCCCAGAGGCGGCTTAAGGCACAATATTGTAAACCGCCATTGTAAGGAAAGACTTATAAAGAAAGGCATGTAAAAGAAGTCACCGAGCCGGACACGTTTTATAAGCCGGCCGGGACTCTGTAGGCCGCCAGGCGTCAACCCGTGTATATAGGGGGACGACCAGGCAGCGGCTTAGGTCAAGAAACAAGAGACAACAACTCGAAGCCAAGACAAGCATATTTGCTCCCTGGTCTTCGAAACCTCAGCAATTCCAAACACAACTAGACGTAGCCTTTACCTTCATCGTAAGGGGCCAAACTAGTATAAAACCTCTCGTGTCCTTTGTCCCGATTAACCCCTTTAAGCTTCCTAGTTGCGATGGCCCTACGACTAAGTCCTTCGCTAGGACATCTGCCGTGACAATTCCACGACAGGTCCGATCGTCAACAGGACTGGGGTTAAGGTAAAAACAAGGGGTCAAACTAATCTGTGCGTTTGGTGGTGGGTCCCACTTGGCAGTGCATCAATTCCCCGCCTGACTGAACACGTGCTTCTCCCCTGCTTCTAGTTGTTGCTCTCTTATTCGTTCTTGTCATCGGCGGCGGCGGCAGCAGAGCTTTCGTCCATGGTTGTGGCAGCGCATGTGGTGAGTGTATTCAGCACCATTCCCCTCCATCTTGAGTTAGATCTGACCAAGTGAGCCTTTGTTTGCCCCTGTTTTTCACGGGATCCAGATTGTGGATGTGGGTGGACCTGGGGAGCGGCGGCGGGGCGGCGTTGGGCTGAACGAGATGGAGCCATGAGAGATAACGTCAACCAGGTAATCACCCTGTCCAACCTCTTCAACCCTGCAATGTGTGCCTCGTCTGCTTTCGCTGCCTCACAGTGGCTGCCATTGATAAGCAGGGGCAATGTTGCTCGGACCTTTGAATTCAGTTTTCAATCCTTACCATCTACAACAAAGCTAGTTGATGGTAGCGTGCGATACAGAGAGAGAGATATAATTGTGAAATGGGAGGTTGAATTTGAAGAGATTGATCCACAGGAAATACAGAGCATGGAAGAGAGGGTCGTGAGGAATGTTGTGGAGAAAATTGGGGAAAGCATGTTTTGGGGTCCAGAGCAAGAGATATCATTGTTACAGTTTGATAATTGGAAGGATAAGTATGTGAGAATTCAGAATGGTGAAGAGATGGTTAATGAAATCGATCGGCAAGACGGTTGGGCAAGAAAACATACTACCTTTCATGCAGAGCTCGTTGATCTGAAATCAGATTCAAAGGTTGGACATGTGCCAAATGATTATCACTAGTTGGTTTATAATGTCTTTCGTGAAAATGATGGAAAGGAAAATTGTGCTAAATTGTTAGAAGAAGAATTATATAAAATTTTTGACAAAAAATCTTTGAATGATGAGCATGATGGCAATGTTGTTGGTATGAATTCTTTGAATATCCATGATGCTAATGATATGCAAAGCCATAAGCTTCGGGATGGTATATTTGATGAAGTTGATATTTTTAGTCCCCTTAGATTTGATGTGCAATTTTTTTTATAATAATTGCATGCCTCCTATTTATGATGATTACATTGATGAAAGAGGATTTGGAGAGGTCATGACTTCATTTAATGATGAATCCACTATGTTGGAACACGTTTTAATTAATTATGAGAACAAAGTTGCTATCTATGATGATTATGGTGATGACATATATGCTATAAAGAATAATGCTAACCATGAAACTTGTCATCATGATTTTAATTTTCAATCACATGATAGTTATTTTGTTGAGTTTGCTCCCACTACTATTGATGAGAATAAATTTTCTTATGTGGAGAGTAATAAAATTTCTATGCTTATGCATCATGAAAAGAATGCTTTATGTGACAGTTATATTGTTGAATTCATTCATGGTGCTACTGAAAATTATTATGAGAGAGGAACATATGCTTTTACATATTGTAATAATATCAAGTTTCCTCTCTATGTGTTGAAAATCTTGAAGTTATGCTTGTTTTGCCTTCCTATGCTAGTTGATTCTTGTTCCCATACGTTGTTTGCTCACAAAATCCCTATGCATAGGAAGTGGGTTACACTTAAATGTGCTAGTCATATGCTTCATGATGCTCTCTTTGTGTTTCAATTTTTATCTTTTACATGAGCATCATTGAAATCATCATGCCTAGCTAAAAGGCATTATGGAAGAGCGCTTGTTGGGAGAGAACCCAACACTTTTACATACTATTTTTGTGTGTTCACATGATTAGGCTACTGTAGTAATCATGTTTTATTGCTTTCGTTTCAATAAAGTGCCAAGTAAGCCCTTTGGGATGGTCTATGGTGATAGTTGATTTGATCTTGCTGAAAAACAAAAACTTTTGTGCTCAGGAAAGTAATTCTCATTTTGAAAAGAAGCATGATAAAATAATAATTCCTTTTGCAGAAGATTAATAGAAATATTTCCCAGGTTTTCCTAATTTTTCAATTTTTTTGGAGTAGCAGAAGTATGATTGGAGTACAGATTACTACAGACTGTTCTGTTTTTGACAGATTCTATTTTCAATGCATAGTTTGCTTGTTTTCTAGTTTCTATGGATTATATTGCTCAATATAAATTGTGGAAATGATATGCCACAGTAGGAATCATGTGAGAACAATTATGAATCCTGTCTTTGACAGTACCAAATTGAAATGGTTTGCTGTTTATCATACTAACCTATCTCACAAAATGTGTTTATCATACTAACCCCAAGTTAATATTCAAGGAAGATCCAAGCAACTAAGCTCGGGGATGCCACGGAAGGCATCCCCTCTTTCGTCTCCAACATTATCGGTAACCTCACTCGGAGCTATATTTTCATTCCTCATATGATATGTGTTTTGCTTGGATCGTCATTTTCTTTTGTTAGGATTTTCTTTCTGTTATTGAGAATAATGTTTTTCACCGTTTGTTTCAATAAAAATGTTAAGTATAGCCTTTGCCATGCTTATTTTAAAAGTCTATATGTTGCTGTTTCAAACCAGAAAGTTTATCGCTGTTGCAAAAATTCCCTAGAAAAGCCAGGATGTGATAAAATGTTGAAACTTTTTGCACAATAAGATCTTATAAATGTTATACAGTGTGGTAAACTTTCATAATTTTTGGAGTTAAATAAGTATTGATACTCTTGCATTCTTTATATACTGTACTGTTTTGGCAGATTGCTTTTATGTTTGCATTGTTTGCATATATTTGCTTGTTTAATGATTCTATTTGAGAATAGGAGTATTAAATATGCAGAGGCATTTATTATGCAATGTTGAATAATAATTTTAGTGATTTTCTACAGTAGAGAATGATAAGGTTTTGCTTTGATTTATACTAACTTATCTCACGAGTTCTTGTTGAGTTTTGTGTGGATGAAGTTTTTGAGATTTAGGAAAACCGTGATATGAGAGGAATTAAGGAGACACAAAAGTTCAAGCTTGGGGATGCCCAAGGCACCCCAAGATTATATTTCAAGAAGCCTCAAGCATCTATGCTTGGGGATGCCCCGGTAGGCATCCCACCTTTCTTCTTCAACCATTATCGATTAGTACCGGTTGAGCCTAAGTTTTTGCTTCTTCACATGATGTGTGCTATTCTTGGAATGTCATTTTGTTTTGTTTTGCTTGCTGTTTTAATAAAATACTAGATCTGAAACTTTTAAATAAGAGAGAGACAATCCTCAAATAGCTACCCATTTACATAACTACTCGCTTGATCTTCACTTATATCTTTTTAGAGTAGCTTGTCATTTACTCTTCTGCTTCACTTTTATCCTATGAGTAATTTGTTGGATGAATTTAATATCATGAAGTTGAAATTATATGTTCATATTATGCCTAGTAGTAGCTTCACATTGGGTTTAGAAAGTGAAATCTTTTGAAGCTTGACAATCGCAATATTGGTCATACAAGCAATTCCTGAATGATTACTATGAGTAAGAGAACTTTCACATGCAAATACACTATCTTGGAAATCTTTTGTGATTGTGAGCCCCCATCAAAATATTATATGCCAAAAATGTTGACTTTGGGCAAGGAAGACAACATAATGGTTTATGTTTGTTCATGTTCACATATAAGTTATATTGTCATAGATCCTTCAACATGTGGTGCTTCCCCCCCCCCCCATATTTGTTAGCCAAAAATTCCGCACCAAGTAGAGATACTACTTATGCATCTAAAAACCCTTCAACCCGAATTTTATTTTCAAGAGTCCACCATACCTACCTAAGGATTGAGCAAGATTCTTCAAGTAAGTTGTCATCGGTGCAATAAGGCAATAAAAATTGAGCATTGTACGAACTTGTGATGGCAAAGAATAAAAGCGACAAACTGCGTAATAAAGGATGCTATCATGAGGGGCAATATAATGTGACATTCTTTTGCACTAAGGGGTTGAGCACACAAACAAATAAGTGCATGGCAACCTCTGCTTCCCTCTGCGAAGGGCCTACCTTTTACTTTTATGAATTTACTTTCATGCAACAACAAAAGTTTTTCTCTCTATTCCTTTTTATTTTTCTCTTTTGGCAAGCATCATGTGATGAGGAAAGATCTAGGCACATATATCCAGTTGGATATGGGTAGCATGAGTTATTATTGTTGACATCACCCTTGAGGTGAATACGTTGGGACGCGAAATTATAAACCCCTATCTTTCTATGTGCCCACTTGAAACATTTTGCTCATGTGTATGCGACGAGAGTTAGAAATCATAGAAGACTATATGATGGTTGAGTATGTGGATCTCTTACTTAAACTCCGTTGGATAAGTTGAATTACAATTGCTTGGTGACTGAGAACATAGGTTGTTGAGTTTCAAGAGAATTCATTGTCTGAACCTTAACATGTGAATTGGTTGCTACTTTAACATGAGAATTTTTATAAGAAAGAATTGTTGTTATGATGCTAGGAAAAGTGATTGAAATTGTCATTGATCAAACTTGTGCACTTTGCTAGCATTCAGACTTCATAAATTATTTCTTTTATCATTTACCTACTCGAGGACAAGTAGGAATTAAGCTTGGGGATGCTGATACGTCTCCAACGTATTTATAATTTATGAAATATTCATGCTAATATATTATAATTCTTGGATGTTTTACAATCATCTTATAGCAACTTTATATCATTTTTTGGGACTAACCTATTAACACAGTGCCAAGTGCCAGTTGCTGTTTTTTGCATGTTTTTACATCACAGAAAATCAATATCAATCGGAGCCCAAAGACCACGAAACATTTTGTGGATTTTTTATGGACCAAAAGACCACTAGTGGGCCAGACAACACCAGGGGGGTGCCCCGTGGGGGGCACAACCCACCACGGCGCGCCTGGGGGCCCAAGCGCGCCCAAGTGGGTTGTGCCCACCTCGGTGGCCTCCCGAACCCCCTCTTCACCCTATAAGTAGTCAAATATCCCAAAAACACATGGGGTAACCCTAGATCAGAAGTTCCGCCGCCGCAAGGCTCTATAGCCACGAGAAACCAATCTAGACTCCTTTCCACACTCCGCCTGAGGGGAAAATCATCACCGGTGGCCATCTTCATCATCCCCCCGGCCACCATGATGAGGAGGGAGTAGTGCACCCTCGGGGCTGAGGGTTTGTACCAGTAGCTATGTGTTTAATCTCTCTCTCTCTCTCTCTCATCTTCTTGAGATGTCACGATCTTGATGTATCGCGAGCTTTGTTAATATTGTCCGATCATATGGCGTTTTCCCTTCTCTATCTTGTTGTGATGAATTGAGTTTTTCCCTGTTGGATTTCGTTGTTATCGGATTGAATACTTTTATGGATTTGGGCACTTGATATATGTCTTGCATATGAATATTCATGCACTATTGCAGGATGCTGCTAACACGACACTACGATCAGAGACCCTTCGACGAAACTGTGTGCGATGCAATAATCGCAAACAGTGGTGTAAAAAAATGTCAAAAAGGTGCAAAACCTTTGCGATGACGGATGCATCAAACAGGGTTCAGATTTTGGTTCCGTGTGCGATTCAGGGCATACGATTCAGTTAAATTAACTATTTGCGATGAGGAGGAACAAAAGAAACGGGCGGCCAGATGAAGAAGTGTGCGATATGCAGCATACACTTCACTCGGATGTACTGTTTGTGATTAGGCAACACAAAATAAATGGTTAGCCAGATCATGGTGTGTGAGATATATGGCATGCGGTTCACTCAGATGAACTGTTTGCGTTGAGACAAGAGAACGGAAAAGGTTCCATATAAAAAGATGTGTGTGATACAGGGTAAACAGGTATGTAATCAGAAATGTGTGCGAAGACCGATAATAACACAGCCGATTGCTTCTAATAAGACGTATGTGATATGCTCTATCTACACAACATCTATTGGCCATTGGGGGATGGGCGGTCATCCGGATACACCATAAGGATGCAAAGAGGCATCCTATATCAGCAAGGACTAGCTGTTCCACCAGTAGCTCATGTAAGAGAACTCTCAAGTTAAGTGTGCTTAGGCCGGAGCAACCATCACATGGGTGACTGGATGGGAAGTTGTGTTGATGTTAGATTAACTGATAGGATGGGTCATATCTATTAAATTAAATGACTGATATGACCCATCCCATGAGTTAATTTAACCTCGAGGTCTTGTTTTTTATTTTTATTTTTTAACACATGTTAAAGAAGGTCTACCGCATTACTTTTTATTGGAAATATGCCCTGGAGGCAATAATAAAATGGTTATTATTATATTTCCTTGTTCATGATAATTGTCTATTGTTCATGCTATAATTGTGTTATCTGGAAATCATAATACATGTGTGAATACATATACCACAACATGTTCCAAGTGAGCCTCTAGTTGACTAGCTCGTTGATCAATAGATGGTTACGGTTTCCTGACCATGGACATTGGAAGTCGTTGATAACGGGATCACATCATTAGGAGAATGATGCGATGGACAAGACGCAATCCTAAGCCTAGCACAAGATCGTGTAGTTCGTATGCTAAAGCTTTTCCAATGTCGAGTATCCTTTCCATAGACCACGGGATTGTGCAACTCCCAAATACCGTAGGAGTACTTTGGGTGTGCCGAACGTCACAACATAAATGTGTGGCTATAAAGGTACACTACGGGTATCCCCGAAAGTATCTGTTGGGTTGGCACGAATCGAGACTGGGATTTGTCACTCCGTATAATGGAGAGGTATCTCCGGGCCCACTCGGTAAGACATCATCGTAAGGAGCTCAATGTGACTAAGGGGTTGGTCACGGGATGATGTGTTACGGAATGAGTAAAGAGACTTGCCGTAACGAGATTGAACAAGGTATCGGTATACCGACGATTGAATCTCGGTGAAGTGCTATACCGGTAGACAAAGGGAATCGTATATAGGATTGATTGAATCCTTGACATCATGGTTCATCCGATGAGATCATCGTGGAACATGTGGGAGCCAACATGGGTATCCAGATCCCGCTGTTGGTTATTGGCTGGAGAGATGTCTCCGTCATGTCTGCATAGTTCCCGAACCCGTAGGGTCTACACACTTAAGGTTCGATGACGCTAGGGTTATAGGGAATAGATGTATGTGGTTACCGAATGTTGTTCAGAGTCCTGGATGAGATCCCGGACGACACGAGGAGTTCCGGAATGGTCCGGAGGTAAAGATTTATATATGGGAAGTCCCGTTTTGGACACCGAAAGTGTTCTGGGCGTTATCGGTAACGTACCGGGACCACCGGAAGGTTTCAGGGGTCCACCGGGAGGGGCCACCAACCCCGAAGGCCTGTGTGGGCCAAGTGTGGGAAGGGACCAGCCCCTAGGTGGGCTGGTGCGCCTCCCACAAGAGGCCCAAGGCGCAGGGAAGGGGGAAACCCTAGGCTCAGATGGGCCTAAGGCCCACCTAGGGTGTGCCCCCTCTCTCCATCTCTGGCCGCCCCCCTATTTGCATCTTGGGCTGGCCGCCACCCCTAGGGGGGGAACCCTAGATGGGGGAGCATCCCCTCCACTCCCCTATATATAGTGGGGGTTTTGGGGCTGCCAGACACACGAGTCTCCCTCTCTCTTGGCGCAACCCTACCCCTCTCCCTCCTCATCTCTCACAGTGCTTGGCGAAGCCCTGCTGGGGTGCCATGCTCCTCCACCACCACCACACCTTCGTGCTGCTGCTGGACGGAGTCTTCCCCAACTTCTCCCTCTCCCCTTGCTGGTTCAAGGCGCGGGAGACATCACCGGGCTGCACGTGTGTTGAACGTGGAGGCACCGTTGTTCGGTGCTTAGATCGGATTCGGCCGCGATCTGAATCGCCTCGTGTACGACTCCACCGACCGCGTTCTTGCAATGCTTCCATTTCGAGATCTTCAATGGTATGAAGATACACACCCCTCTCTCTCGTTGCTAGTCTCTCCATAGATTGATCTTGGTGATGCGTAGAAAATTTTAATTTCTGCAACGATCCCCAACAGTGGCATCATGAGCTAGGTCTATGCGTAATTTATTTGCACGAGTCAGACACAAGTTGTTGTGGGTGTCGATTTTGTCAATTTAATTGCCGTTGCTAGTCTTATCTTGATTCGGCGGCATCGTGGGATGATGCGCCCCGGACCGACCTTACACGTACTCTTATGTGAGACTGGTTCCATTGACTGACATGCACTAGTTGCATAAGGTGGCTAGCGGGTGTCTATCTCTCCCACTTTAGTTAGATCGGATTCGATGAATAGGGTCCTTATGAAGGGTAAATAGAAATTGGCATATCACGTTGTGGTTTTGGCGTAGGTAAGAAACGTTCTTGCTAGAAACCTATAGCAGCCACGTAAAAACTTGCAACAACAATTAGAGGACGTCTAACTTGTTCTTGCAGCATATCTCGTGCGATGTGATATGTCCAAAAGGATGTGATGAATGATATATGTGATGTATGAGATTGATCATGTTCTTGTAATAGGAATCACGACTTGCATGTCGATGAGTATGACAACCGGCAGGAGCCATAGGAGTTGTCTTAATCTATTTATGACCTGCGTGTCAACATAAACGTCATGTAATTACTTTACTCATCGATGATGGAGGTCATGGTGTCATGCTGGTGACGATGAAGATCATGGCGCCCCGAAGACGGTGATCAAAAGGAGCAAAATGATATTGGGCATATCATGTCACTATTTGATTGCATGTGATGTTTATCATGTTTTTACATCTTATTTTCTTGGAACGACGGTAGCTTAAATAAGATGATCCCTCGCAATAATTTCCAGAAAGTGTCCCCCCTAACTATGCACTGTTGCTAAGGTCCGTTGTTCCGAAGCACCACGTGATGATCAGGTGTGAAAGGTTCTAACGCTCGCATACAACGGGTGTAAGCCAGATTTACACATGCAATACACTTAGGTTGACTTGACGAGCCTAACCTGTACAGACATGGCCTCGGAACACGGAAGACCGAAAGGTCGAACATGAGTTGTATAGAAGATACGATCAACATTAAGATGTTCACCGATGATGACTAGTTTGTCTCACGTGATGATCGGACACGGCCTAGTTGACTCAGATCATGTATCACTTAGATAACTAGAGGCATGTCTATCCGAGTGGGAGTTCATTAAATAATTTAATTAGATGAACTTAATTATCATGAACATAGTCTACAAACTTTGCAATATGTCTTGTAGATCAAATGGCCCACGCTAATGTTTCCCTCAACTTCAACGCGTTCCTAGAGAAAACCAAGTTGAAAGATGATGGTAGCAACTACACGGACTGGGTCCAGAACCTGAGGATTATCCTCATAGCCGCCAAGAAAGCATATGTCCTTGAAGAACCGCTAGGTGAAGCGTCCATTTTCCCAGCAACTCAAGACGTTATGTACGCCTGGCAGTCGTGTAGTGATGATTACTCCCTGGTTCACTGCGGCATGCTTTACAGCTTAGAACCGGGGCTCCAAAAGCGTTTTGAGCAGCACAGAGCATATGAGATGTTCCAAGAGCTGAAAATGGTTTTCCAAGCTCATGACCGAGTCGAGAGATATGAAGTCTCTGACAAGTTCTACAGTTGTAAGATGGAGGAGAATAGTTTTGTCAGTGAGCACATACTCAAAATGTCTGGGTTGCACAACCGCTTGTCTCAGCTAGGAGTCAATCTCCCGGATGACGCGGTCATTGCTAGAATCCTTCAGTCGCTTCCACCTAGGTACAAGAGCTTTGTGATGAACTTCAATATGCAGGGGATGGAAAATACCATTCCTGAGGTATATTCAATGCTGAAATCAGCGGAGGTGGAGATCAAAAAGGAACATCAAGTGTTCATGGTGAATAAAACCACTAAGTTCAAGAAAGGCAAGGGTAAAAAGAACTTCAAGAAGGAAAGCAAGGGAGTTGCCACGCCCGGTAAGCAAGCTACCGGGAAGAAGCCAAAGAATGGACCCAAGCCTGAGACTGAGTGCTTTTATTGCAAGGGAAACGGTCACTGGAAGTGGAACTGCCCCAAGTACTTAGCGGATAAGAAGGCCGGCAATACCAAAGGTATATGTGATATACATGTTATTGATGTCTACCTAACCAGCGCTCGTAGTAGCTCCTGGGTATTTTATACCGGTGCGGTTGCTCACATTTGTAACTCAAAACAGGAGCTGTGGAATAAGCGGAGACTAGCGAAGGACGAGGTGATGATGCGCGTCGGGAATAGTTCCAAGGTCGATGTGATTGCCGTCGGCATGCTGCCTCTACATTTACCTACGGGATTAGTTTTAAATCTCAATAATTGTTATTTAGTACCAGCTTTGAGCATGAACATTGTATCTGGATCTCGTTTAATGAGAGATGGCTACTCATTTAAATCCGAGAATAATGGTTGTTCCATTTATATGAGAGATATGTTTTATGGTCATGCCCCGCCAGTCAATGGTTTATTATTGTTTAATCTCGAACATGATGTTACACATGTTCATAGTGTGAATACCAAGAAGTGTAAGGTTGATAATGATAGTCCCACATACTTGTGGCACTGCCGCCTTGGTCACATTGATGTCAAACGCATGAAGAAAGTCCATGCAGATGGACTTTTGGAGTCTCTTGATTATGAATCATTTGACACGTGCGAACCATGCCTCATGGGAAAAATGACCAAGACTCCGTTCTCCGGAACAATGGAGCGAGCGACCAACTTATTGGAAATCATACATACTGATGTGTGCGATCCAATGAGCGTTGAGGCTCGCGGTAGCTATCCTTATGTTCTCACCCTCACTGATGACTTGAGTAGATATGGGTATGTCTACTTAATGAAACACAAGTCTGAGACATTTGAAAAGTTCAAGGAATTTCAGAATGAGGTAGATAATCAACGTGACAGGAAAATAAAGTTCTTGCGATCAGATCGCGGGGGAGAATATTTTAGTCATGAATTTGGCATGCACTTAAGGAAATGTGGAATCGTTTCACAACTCATGCTGCTTGGAACACCTCAGCTTAATTGTGTGTCCGAACGTCGTAATCGCACTCTATTGGATATGGTGCGATCTATGATGTCTCTTACCGATCTACCACTATCATTTTGGGGTTATGCTTTAGAGACTGCCACATTCACTTTAAATAGGGCTCCGTCAAAATCCGTTGAGACGACACCATGTGAATTATGGTTTGGGAAGAAACATAAGCTGTCGTTTCTGAAAGTTTGGGGATGCGATGTTTATGTCAAGAAACTTCAACCTGAAAAGCTCAAACCCAAGTCGGAAAAATGCGTCTTCATAGGATACCCTAAGGAAACTATTGGGTATACCTTCTACCTCAGATCCGAAGGCAAGATCTTTGTTGCCAAGAATGGATCCTTTTTAGAGAAAGGGTTTATCTCGAAATAAGTAAGTGGGAGGAAAGTAGAACTTGATGAAGTATTGCCTCTTGAACCGGAGAGTAGCGCAGCTCAAGAAAATGTTTCTATGGTGCCTGCACCGACTGGAGATGGAGTTACTGATGATGATCAAGGAACTTCGGATCAAATTACTACTAAACTTCGTAGGTCCACAAGGACACGTTGCACGCCAGAATGGTATGCCAAACCTGTTCTAGAAATAATGTTGTTGGACAACGGTGAACCTTCAAACTATGAAGAAGCGATGGCGGGCCCAGATTCTAATAAATGGCTTGAAGCAATGAAATACGAGATAGGATCCATGTATGAAAACAAAGTATGGACTTTGACTGACTTGCCCAATGATCGGCGAGACATAGAAAATAAATGGATCTTTAAGAAGAAGACAGACGTAGATGGCAATGTGACCATCTATAAAGCTCGGCTTGTCGCTAAGGGTTATCGACAAGTTTAAGGGGTTGACTATGATGAGACCTTCTCACCCGTAGCGAAGCTGAAGTCCGTCCGAATCATGTTAGCAATTGCCGCATTCTATGTTTATGAAATATGGCAAATGGACGTCAAAACGACATTCCTTAATGGTTTCCTTAAGGAAGAATTGTATATGATGCAGCCGGAAGGTTTTGTCGATCCTAATAATGCTGACAAGGTATGCAAGCTCCAATGCTCAATCTATGGGCTGGTGCAAGCATCTCGGAGTTGGAACATTCGCTTTGAGGAGACAATCAAAGCGTTAGGGTTTACACAGATTTATGGAGAAGCCTGTGTTTACAAGAAAGTCAGTGGGAGCTCTGTAGCATTTCTCATATTATATGTGGATGACATACTATTGATGGGAAATGATATAGAATTCTTAGAAAGCATAAAGGCCTACTTGAATAAATGTTTTTCAATGAAGGACCTTGGAGAAGCTGCTTATATATTAGGCATCATGCACTACTAGGGAAAACCTTATACACAGAATCTTAGCAGTAGCGCGACACAAAAATAGGTGCTACTGCTAATTAGCAGTAGCGAGGATAAGGAAACCACGCTTATATATTAGGCATCAAGCACTACTAGGGAAAACCTTATACACAGAATCTTAGCAGTAGCGCGGGACAAAAATAGGTGCTACTGCTAATTAGCAGTAGCGAGGATAGGTGCTACTAATGTAAATTTAGCAGTAGCGCGTGTTGTCGAAACCGCGCTGCTACAAAAATCCACCGACAGTACCCACCAACCTAAGTTTACCAGCAGCCTCTGTTGGAAAAGGCAGTGCCTAGGAGGCGCTTAGGCACGCCTAGGCGCTAGGCAATGGCCAAACACCTTGCCTAGGGCATAAATGGAGGTCTAGGCAGGGCAAGCAAGGAATTGCCTACCCAAGCAAGAAGTCATGCCACATACTGCACTAATGTGCCAAACGGGTTATATTCCAATGGTTGTAGCTGGTAATTAACTTATTTATATGCCCTTAACTAATATCAACACCCATATAATAGTCACAAATGCACTACGAGTAAAAACTATATTACCGCCTAGGCCGCGCCTAGGGCGCTTAGGCACCGCCTAGGCACTAGGCGATGGCCAACCGCCTCGCTTATGCCTACCACTTTTTCCAACCAGCAGCGTGGAAAGCGCGCTGCGGCTACATCCTTAGCAGTAGTGCGCTTTGCCAACCGCGCTACTGCTAAGGCCACTATACCCCACCACCTTTCCGCACCCATCCTACCCTCCCCCATCTCCTCTCCTCCCTTTCCCCTACCTCCCACATCCTCCCTCTCTCACTCTTCTTCTTCCTCAAGACTTCTCCCCCATTACTCTCCCTCTTCTACCTACCTTTCTCTCTCTTCATTACTCCTAGCTAACTACACACCTCCATTAATGCGTCTCCTTTATCTTTTTCCTTCCCCCTCCACTAGTTGAAGTTGTCTCCTCCCAAATTAGCTAGCTAGGTAGATGTAGCATTTAGTCAAGTGGCCTATTTGCCTCCTAATTAGATCTATCCTTGTTAAGAAGAGCTTTGTGCACTTTTGATCTCCCTAGCTACATCATCATCTCCACCGTGCATGTGCTCAATCTCAAGATAGCTAGGTGATTAAAATTTCATGCTTTTGTAAAATGGAAATATGTGTATGTGTGTGTGATATGATAATTGAGCAATATGATGGAAATTGTGTGTGTGGCATGAGTTGATGCCAAATTGTGCTTTTGAGTTGCCTATGTTTTGCCGAAATGTCGATTTATTTCCGTTTCGGCGAATTCCGGGCAAACTCTAGATCTATATATGTCCTATTTTTAGAGAAGGTCATGCTGAATTTTTGTATGACTTTGATGCATGCACGCATTTTTATAATCAATTTGTTTATTATTACCGTGCAGACGTTCATGATGGTCAGTGGAACGACGGTGCACAGGTGGTTGCGGTCGGCGGTGCAGGACATGAAAGAAAATAACCGGACAGAGGTTTTATGTCCGTGTCGAAAATGCAAAGGAATAGTTTGGGTCGACCCCTATGACGATGGTCGTGTCGAAGCACACCTACTCATGACTGGTTTCATGGATGGCTATACTCGGTGGATAATTGAATATGAGGATGACGATGTTGAGGACGCCGACGGGGCATGCAATGACGACATGGGGCAAGACGAAGAGATGATCGATAATGGCGGCGGAGAAGAGGCCGGACATGGCGGCGGCGAAGGGGTCGGACATGGCGAAGGAGAAGGGGCTGGACATGGCGGCGGAGAGAACGACGTGGACTCCATGCAGAAGTGTTTGTCGGTACTAAGTTCAATCGTGCGGGAACCTCATGTTCAAGCATTGCTTCGCAAGGAGACGAGTACTGAGAGAGCTGCTTCTAGAGAGGAGGCTAAGCTGGAGCAACTGGTGGTAGACTCGAACACTCCATGGTATGATGGTTGCAATCTTGAGGTGTCCTGCTTGAGTTTCACGCTCCAACTCCTGAAGACGAAGGCTAAAAACAAATGGACCGACACTAGCCTCGATGAGCATCTCAAGTACCTAAAGGATGTTCTTCCCGCGGGGAATCTATGTCCTAATAGTGTTGATGAGGCCAACAAGACCATGTGCCCTCTTGATTTGCCGCACATTAGATACCATGCATGCATCAATGATTGTATAATTTATCGAAAGGAGCACGCGGAAAAAACAAGCTGTCCGCTGCGCAATGCTTCTCGATACAAGAATGCCGGGAAGAAATGTCCCAGAAAGTTGTATGGTACTTACCGATCACTCCCCATCTCCAACGGTATTTTGTAGATCCCAAGGAAGCAAAGCTAATGCACTGGCACACGGATAGGAAGAAGCCTGACGATGGAGATGATCCAAAGCTGAGACATGTGAAGGATGGAAGCCAGTGGAGAGCGTTGAACAACTTCTATCGGTATTGCAGATGTGATGCAAGGAACATCGTGCTCGGCGCGTGTACCGATGGCATGAATCCGTTTGGCAACCAGAACACCAACCATAGCACATGGCCCGTGTTTGTATGGATGTACAACCTCCCCCTGGTTGGGCATGAAGTCGAAGTGCAATCACATGAGCATGCTTATTCAAGGGCTGAAACAACCAGGAAAAAAAATATTAATTTGTATCTGGACTACTTCAAGAGGAGTTAGACACGTTATGGAAAACACCGACCAAGACATGGGACGCCAGCAAAGGCGAGTATTTCTACATGAGAGCTGCGCTAATCACGATGGTGCATGACTATCTCGATTACGGATATGTCGCAGGCCAGGCGTGCCATGGATATTGCGGATGCATGCAGTGCACGGATGATACGACGTCTCAGCAGCTAACGTCAAGGAAAGATGGCGGGTTTGGGAAAATCGTGTACTTGGGGCATCGAAGATGGCTCAAACAAGATGACCCGTGGAGAAACCATGGAGATCTATTCAATGGTCACGCTGAGCATCGAGGACCTCCACGTAAGCAGAGCGGTGCCGAAATCGATGAGCTGTTGAAAAACTGGAAGGAGTGCCCCGCGCCGGGAAAGACAATGAAAAAGGCGCCGCAGCCGCTGCTGAAGGTATGGAAGACGAGGTCTATGTTCTGGGACTTGGAGTACTAGCACAAACTCAATACACCTCATTGCCTTGATCAAATGCATATCTGTAAGAATGTCCTTGAGAGCTTCCTCGCGATACTAATGAACATGCCGGATAAGACCAAGGATGGGCCGAAGGCAAGAAAAGAGTTGCAAGATTTGAAAATCAGGGAAGATCTACACATGCTGTCCCTTAAAATGTTAGACGAGACAGAGACGGAGACAGAGGCACGGGAGAAGAAGGGCAAGAAAATAAAGAAAGAGGATTATTGCCCCCCTTCTTGCTTCACCTTAAGTCAGGCTGAGATCGGTCAATTCTTTAAGTGCCTTACTGGAGTCAAAGTTAGTTCTGGTTACTGTGGCAAGATAAGCAGACATCTAGACACGGACAAGAAAAGGTTCAACGGGATGAAGTCCCATGACTATCATGTGATGATGACGCAGATACTACATGTTGTCTTTAGAGGGATAATGGACAAGCAGACACGCTTATTGGTCTCTGCAACTTTTTTGACATCATCTCTCGAAAGTCGATCAGTCTGAAGCAGCTCCGAATGCTACAGTCAGAGATTGTTGTGATACTGAATGAGCTACAGATGTACTTCCCGCCCACGTTCTTTGACGTGATGGTGCATCTATGTGTCCATATTGTGGACGACATATAGACCTAGGGCCGTCATTTCTGCACAACATGATGCCGTTTGAGAGGATGAATGGGATCATCAAAGGATTCGTTCGGAACATGTCCCATCCGGATGGAAGCATCGTCCAGGGCTATCTAACACAAGAGTGCATCTCTTTCTGCGAGAATTTTCTATATGGCGCAGACCTGCAGCCGCACGATGGGAGGCTCAAAGGAGAAGGTCACTCCAACGGTCCCAGGGAACTGCACATGGCATACTCAGATCGACGCAACGACTTTGACAAAGCAAACTTGGTAGTGCTACAACACCTAGACGAGGTAGAACCTTTTGTGGCACTGCACAAAGAAATTATCGCAAAGAAGTATCGTGACTGGGGGGTATGCAGGACGAACGCCGTGCACCATACTCTACTTGATCAAAGGCCACAAGGTGGACGTGGGAAAGGGGATGATAATGGAACCCTTGCAACCCATGTTCCACAACCAGCCGATCCCCGCTGGGCACTTCAGGGTTAGCTTGTCTAGTGTGAAATCGGGGCATGAGCATTTGCCTCCTCCAGTACATCCTGTGAGAGAGGACGACGAGACCCCGCCATGGATTGGAAACTGCAAGGGTTGGGTGCTGCTATGGATGAAGAATCTTATTCGTCTGGAGCCGACCGACAGGACACCAATAACCACACATCAACAAGCATGTGCGGAGACCACCACCCCGCCTACGCAATTACCAGCTCCTGTAGTGCCGGGTGAGAGTGGTGGACGAAATGATGAAGGGGGTGCAATAGTACTGGCTGATGTAATTTGTCCTGTAGAACAGAGAATGGATGATGAGACGGAGGTCGACCCTATGGGTTTCCTAAATACAAACGCATATGACTGTGACATAGATATGATGAGTCAACCATATGACGAATCGGGCTATCAGCATGATAATGAGGATATGGATGATATGCCCGGGCAGGAAGGTCGTAGCAGGGATTGCAAAAAGTCTCTCTTCATGAAATACTCACAGGGCACACCTGAAGATGCCGACTCAACACAGGCTCAACTAGCCGGGCGCGAGGGTCGTACAGTTCTTAGCCCGGGAACACTGGGGCAGGGGTTAAGGAAGGGTCTGGAAGGTGTGCCCAAGAAAAAGGACAGGAAGAAATCGGGGAAGATAGCTTCCTCCAAACAAGCCAGAGCACATAGCAGCCAGACAATGGATTCTGAAGAGCGTGTACCCGTGAAAGGTGCGGCCATGTTCCATCTCACGGGAAAGCCGATGCTACTGCCGAAACTGCTGGAGGCACTATCAGGGGATCTCAGGAGACTGCACGACCATGTGCCGTCGACTGAGAAAATCCTACTAGCCTCAAAGGATCCAGGATATCCGACATACGCAGCTCGTGTGTCTGAGGGGAAGTGCTATGTCGACACATGGCCCGCGGAGGTGTTCTTCCTTTGGTTTGACCATATCTTTGAGATGTTTCTGACAAGGCGGCTCAATTTGTGGCGGATCCATACTACATGCACGAGTCTTTCTAGAGTCTCGGTGACCTTGAGCGTGAAATTGCTAGGGACTACCTCCAAAACTTCATGGTACATAATAAGGACCAGGAAATTGTCCTCCTGCCTTATCATCCAAAGTAAGTCAGTTCCGGACAACCCTTTCGTACATTTCAATCATTCCTTCTCACTCACATGGAGAATAATTTGAGGTGTCTTTCCCCGTAGCAATGGGCGCGCTGTCCTTATCATTCTTTAACGCGAGTCTCCCACGCCGTGTATTTCGACCCTTCTAGAGACTACGAGAAAAAGGACTACACCCACATAATGAATATTCTAGATGATACTCTCCAAGGCTTCAACATTAGAGGTGGCCACGTGCAGATTAGGAAACAAAGGAACAAGAAGATATGTTTCGCGCATAAAACTAACTTCTCCTGGATCCATGTCCCATAACCAAGCAAGAAGGATGGATTCTACATCGTCCATCTAATTATTGAGTTCAGCACAGATCACCAAAAGCTTCGCATGACAAGCAGAAATGATGATCATATCCACAAGTGGCTAGAATCTCATGGAGAAGCGGATTATAAACTTAGAGATGACTTCTTTCGCATCCAAAGGGACATTGCGACGATCATCATGAAAGAAGTTTTCGATGAGAAGGGGATCTTCCACCACGGCCCTATATCACGAGCTGACGTCCGAACTCGCATAGGCATGCAACTTCTAGACCTCACGCTATTCAAGAAGCTAGGGTCCATCCTTGATGATACGGAAGGTTGGAACTTCTAGTGATTTACGATGCCGATGATGATGATATGTGTCGGTTGAAATTGTATACTTTTTGTAGCGATGAAACTTTGTGATGTCCACGATCCCTGCCAAACTTTCGTAACGCTACTTTGTTAGTTTTCCTACGATGACCTGCGTACCTCTACTTAATTAGTTTGCGTACTGTATGTTGCATCTAGTTGCTAACCCTTTTATTTTCGCGTTGCTCTAGTATATTTTGTTGCATATGATTGTCAATTCTCTTGATGAACATGCATCTCTAACAGGTACCTAGTTTCTTGATAGCGAAGTGCTATGTCGTGTACGAAGGGAAGGTTCCGGGAGTGTATGACGAGTGGCATGAGTGTCAGGCGCAAGTGCAGGGGGTCTCGGGTGCCAGCCATAACGACTTCAAAAGAAGACAAGAAGCACAAGCTAGTTACTTGAGGTTCAGGCGAGCGCGAGAGAGGACTCATGACCGCCGCCTCATGTACTGCATAGTTCCACTATCACTCATAGTGATAGCACTTCTCGCGTATATCATTGTTTAGATGGATGACGTTGTAGTTGTTAGTATTCGAGACTTGCATGTATCGCTATTTTTGAGATGACGACGATGTACCACTTTGTGTTGGATGATAATTATGATGAGACTTGCTCGATAATATGTATCTAAGTTCCATGTGTATTCATTAATGGAATTTGGGTCAATGAACCCAATGCCATAGCGTGCACCTTTTTTCATTTCATACATCTTCATCCTGCATAATACCACGGAAAAGAATATAGTGAGGATAATTACAGGTAATGATTGATCAAAATGATCACTTCAACTAGCTTGGGACTTAAATTACAGAAAGAAATCACTTATAGACAATAGCAACTGACGATAGATTTTTCGAGTGCGTCTTGATTGTATAACTGAAATAGTTCTGAATACTCAACGGACACAACTTTCTCATGGAAGTAATGATCCTTCTTGACATTCACCATGAGGGACTCTCGATTGGAAATCTTGGTAATGTTCATGTACCATTGATGCAATTCATACATTCTCGTTGGGAGGTTCTTGACCTCGTCTGGCTCGACCAAATGTTGGCCCCGGACATATTTCCGTTTTATTTCCTCCTCTCTAAGCGGAGACATGGGCTCGATATCGACGAGTTGTCCAACAGTGATCATGAGCCTTTCAGCCTGCTCAATATGCTCCTCGGTTATTACCACATCGCCCATCTCGGGAACGTTAACGGTTTGACCACAATAATATTGGGCGCGCGTACTCTCATGTGTTGTTGGCACAAGAAGCGGGGGGATTGATTGCGCCGCCCGTTCTCCCAGCTAGGGAACAGTTTTACCGCTCCTTTTGCCAGCTGATTTGCTCGAGCTCGAGCTTGCCTCATTCTGTAGACGTGCTCGATTTAACTTCCTGAGGTGGCGCTCATAGCCTGTGTCAACAGGCTTGGGAGCTGGTGCTCTAGCCATACGAATGAAGTGGTCAATCTTTTCCTCAGGCACTTTCTCTCTTGGCGGTGGTGGTGGTTTCGGTGCAAAATGGGCTTCCACATGGGCCTTCACTATGGCTATGTTTTCCTCCTCGGACTTGTCGTAAGGCCTCTGCGGAAGAGGCGCGAGGCTTGGACCATATTGAAATCTCTTGCCTCCGCCTGTACCTCCTGTACTACATCGACTTGTACCGCTATGCACCATAGCTGCGACGGCTCTCTTCCGTGATTGCTGAGGCGGCGGAGACGGCTGACGTGGCTGAGTTGGAGGAGGAGGAGTGGCCTGACGCTTGGCCGGACTTGGAGGAGGAGGAGTGGCCTGACGCGTTGGTGGACTTGGAGGAGCGGGAGTCTGCTGACTCGGTGGCGGACTTTGACAAGGAGTCGGCTGACGCGGTGTCTGTGGCCTTTGAAAGATGATGCAATCCTTTCTCCATAGGATGATACGATGTTTGGCCTCTCCCAGTGTGTGCTCCTCGTCACCTCCATGAATGTCAAGCTCTAGCCCCGAATATTGGTCCACCACCTCATCAACCAAGACACGAGCATAGCCTGCTGGAATCGGGTTGCAATGGAAGGTTGCCTCGGGGGGATTTGTAAAAGAAATGGCATCCACCACCTTCATGGATATGTTCTTCATTTTGAAGTGTAGCTCGCAGTTAGTGTTCTCCATGATGTCATCCACGGGGTATCTATCCAGCAATGCGTTGCCCGGGGCGGAACCCACGCTGCTTCTCGGCATGGATGGGATGGTGCTATCCAATGCTGGATCATCCACTAGCTGCTGCCGCTGCTGAGACCCCCCTTGCTGGCTAAGTGAGTCGATCTGCTCCTGCTACCGCTGGAATTTGACTTCCAAGTCCGCGTGCACTGATTCTAGGCCTTGAAGGCGTTCATAGTCCTGCTTCCTCTGCTCCTCCTCCATCTTCCTCTTCTTCTTCTCCGCAATCTTCCTTCTCGCACGTTTTCTATAGTTGGTGTTCCAGTCCGAAAACCCCTCATACCACGGAATAACGCCCTTGCCTCGTGTTCTTCCCGGGTGTTCAGGATTTCCCAGGGCATGCGTAAGCTCGTCGTTCTCTCTATTGGGCTCGAACACCCCTGACCGAGCCTCTTCTATTGCAATAAGTATCTTATCTTCGGCTCCGTTCAGACACGACTTCTTCGAAACTAAGCTTGTCTTCGGGTCCAACTCCCCCCCATGCGCATAGAACCAAGTCCTGCACCTGGGAGGCTAGCTCGATGTAACTGGAGTGACACCTGCATCTTCCATCTCTTTCTTAGACTTATTCCACTTAGGCATTGCCACCGCGTAGCCACCTGGCCCCAGCTTATGGAACTTATCCTTTTTTGCGGCATTGGCCTTGTTTATTTTCGACCGTTCCTTAGATAATTCCGATTCCTTGAATTTCACGAAATCGTCCCAATGAGCACTTTGCTTCTCTAGTGTTCCCTTGAATACTGGAGTCTTCTTTCCTCCCTTCACATACTGGTCCCATACACGTTTCTTGTAGTTGTTGAATGCAACCGCCATCTTCCTAAGAGCAGCGTCCTTGACTTTCTCCACATCTGCATCTGTGAAATGATATGGTAGGGTGAAATATTCCATGAGAGTTTCCCAAAGCAGAACTTTTTGTCTGTCGTCGACAAAAGTAAGATCTAGACGTGGCTTTGCTGGCTCTCTCCATTCTTGAAGGGAGATCGAGAGTTGGTCCTTCACAAGAACTCCACACCGATGAATGAACTTGTCCGCAATCTTCTTAGGTGCTAATGGTTCACCATTAGGTTTGATGGCCTCGATATTGTACTTTACGCCCTCCTTCAACTTTTTGTTCGGGCCTCGTACTGTCCTGCTGCCTGAAGATTTGCTCGATCCGGATGGCTGAAAAAAGAAAGATCGATTCGTTAATATATCTTCAAGTCATTTAAAACATGTGATGATCACCAGATGCCTACTTATATAAATATACCTCGCCGGTCTTTGTTGTTTCAAGATCAACATTTTCTTCGTCATGTTCATAGTTCATGACTACATCAATTCGGTCGTCGCAATCGAATATCATATCACTCTCCCCGGTGTTGTTTAGATATTCAGAGCCGTCATAATCTTCTTCATTCTGATCATCATCAGGCCCGTGAGGATTGCGCATGATATTGAACAGGGCCTCTTCTCCCTCTCTGCCGGTATTGTCTGCCATAGCTTTTATTTAACTAATCCAAAAGAAATATATTCAAATTACAATGCATGGATGTCAATTAATAAGGAAAAACTAAATCAATCATAGTACATAATAAGCATCATCGAATATAATCTCGAATACTTCATCTCGAATAATAGATATAATCTCGAATACATCGTCTCGAATAATATATATAATCTCGAATAAATCATCTCGAATATTATATATCGAATACATCACTAGCTAGCTAGCTACTAATAAAGATCGAATACTAGAGAGTAATCTAGGCCACTCGCGGCTCCTGAGGCGCGGGCGGTGGACAACCAAAGTGAAGGAACCATCACTGTATCATAGCTCGGGTGATCTCCCCAAAGAACCTACCAGGTATTGGAGAACCTGACATCCATAGCAGCCATGTAGCGATGGACGTGCTCATCCTCCTCCCTGACACAGAGACGTACCACCTCCGGCGGGGCCGGCTCCCTCCGCACTGAAAATGGCCCATGCGAATGCCACCAAAGGAGATCAGGGTCGACGATGGGACCCGGGGCCAGGTTCCTCACCAAGCGTCGCGCCCATGAAGGTAGCACCTCCCAGTGCCAACCCGGTGGAGCCCAGTCCCGGACATGGGTCCTCTGAAGCAGGACGTCGTCGCGAATGGGTCGACAGTGAGGATGCGGGCCGGGCATCGTCGACAACAAATACTATATGCCGCAAAAGTAAAGTAACATTTTTTAAATGATGGATTGTGATTTCATATATGCAAATTCTAAATTTTATAACTAAAAATATAATAAACTAAAAAACATTGACCATATCTAAAACTAACATTTCTAACATTTCTATAACAAATTTTTTCTTTAACATTTCTATAACATTAATACAGAAAAAACTAACATTTCTATATATAACTAACATTTCTATAACATTAATACAGAAAAACTAATAACAGAAAACTAAAAACTAAAAACAGAAAAACTAAAAACAGAACAAAAATTCTGTATGTGTGTGTATGTGCGTGTGTGTTGCGTGTGCAGGCGACTGTGCGGGGACGGGGACGCCCACGACGGCGAGCCAAGGCGATCGACGGCGCCGGCAGGGCGCGCGGCGGCGCGCGCGTCGTCTTCGATTGGAGGGAGGAGAGGGGGGACTGAGGCTCACAGCGCGGGCGAGGTCGAGGCGACGGCGACGGCGACGGCGACGACGACGTGGGCCGGCGCGGGGACGGGGACGCGGGCCAGTGCGGGGACGGGGACGGGCCGGCGACGCGGAGAGCGCGACAGGGGCGGCGCGACAAGGACGGCGGCGGCGCGGAGTCGATGGGGACGGCGCGATGGAAGTGGCGACGGCACGGGACAGGGCGACGGCGATGAAGCAAAGAGAAGTGGGAGGAAACAGACTAAATTTTAGTAAGTTCTATGTATATAGGAGGAGCCTTTAGTACCGGTTGGAGCCACCAACCGGTACTAAAGGTCAAATTTGTCCAGGCCAAGCGGCGGGAAGAGCACACCTTTAGTACCGGGTGGTGGCTGGAACTGGTACTAAAGACCAACCCTTTAGTACCGGTTCCAGCCACCAACCGGTACTAAAGGTGGTGCGCTGGCGCAGGTGCGGTGCGGCAAGTTTAATCCCACCTCGCTAGCCGAGGGGCGCCCGCACTGGTTTATAAGCCCCAGTGCGGTATCTCTCTCGAGCTCCTCTCTTAAGCAGGCCTTCCGGGCCTACATCTGCTGCTATGCCCTGATGGGCCTATTGGGCTAGCGGGCCTGCATCCTGGCCCAATTAGAATTTGGGTTTCTAGTATGCAGGCCGCTGTGGCCCAGTAGGTGGGCTTTTTTTTTCATTTAGTTTTTTCTTTTCTGCTTTATTTATTTCGTTTTATTTATTGTTTAGTTGTTTTTTGCTGTATTTATAGTTTATTTGTGAATATTTTTGGTTTAGGTACAAAAAATTAGAAACTTTCAGTTAGTGCCGGTAGTTTTCAAATTTGAATAGTTTAAATTTTGAATTATTTGAAATTTGTGTGAATCACTAGTTTATGAATCACTTAACTTTAAAAATACATTTTTCAGTGATTCTTTTTTATTATGTTTAATATTAGTGTGTTTTATTATTATATTCAATTTGGTAATGCTTAGGTATTTAAAAATGAAATGCCTTTGTAACAGATGAGTTTTCGTCCGAAACCCTGATAGTTCGAAAGAGATTGTCCATTTTGTACACGAAGTGCGTCCAGTTTTTGCCGTAACCCTCTCTACTTTTTTGCACATGCTATGTGGGTGAAATAATGATACCATGCCAACTTTCAACCTTTTCGGAGTTCATTTGAAGTGTTTTTCAATTTAGCTGAAAAAATCAGTAAATGGATGAAAGAATTTGTTTTCACATAAAATTTCTTCGCGTTTCATATGCCAAAACACATAACTACCCTAACTATTACAGAGATTCCCTCCTGGGTGTGAAACACAGAAGAAAGTGATGATAGTGAAGCTGATCACATCCCAGATATTTGGGTGTGAAACTTTTTCTTTGCGTGTGTCCCTTTGCGCCTTAACCATGGAAAATCTTCATCATTTAACGGGATGCTCGGGTCAATATTCACTGTGAATGGAGCAAGTTCATCGAACTTTTCATAATCTCCTGACATGTCTGTCTTGTCATCCACTCCCACGATGTTTCTGTTCCCAGAAAGAACTATGTGCCGCTTTGGCTCATCGTATGATGCATTCGCTTACTTATCTTATCTTTTTCTCGGCTATGTAGACATGTCCTTCACATAGAAAACCTGTGCCACATCATTGGCTAGGACGAATGGTTCATCTGCATACGCAAGATTGTTGAGATCCACTGTTGTCATTCCGTACTACGGGTCTTCCGTTACCCTGCCTCGTGTCATATTGACCCATTTGCACCAAAACAAAGGGACCTTCAAACCACGTCCATAGTCAAGTTCCCATATGTCCTGTATATAACCATAATATGTTTCCTTTCCCGTCTTGGTTGCTGCATCAAAGCGGACACCACTGTTTTGGTTGGTGCTCTTCTTTTCTTGGGCGATCGTGTAAAATGTATTACCATTTATCTCGTACCCTTTGGAAGTATTATATTCAAAGATGGTAACTGGGACAACGGGTACATGTCATCTTCAATAGAGGCGTCATGCATAGTACGTGTCTGGAACCAGCCGGTGAAACTCCTGGTTTGTTCACGTGTAATCCAGTCATCAGACCGTTCGGAGTGTTTGGAGCGTAGAAAATTCTTGTGTTCGTCCATATACAGAGCTACCAAGGCGGAATTCTGTAGAACTATGTAGTGTGCTTCAGTGAGAGAATGTTCGTCCATACATATTATTTGATCCCCACCTAGCGTGCCTTTTCCATCCAGTCTGCCCTTATGCCGTGATTCAGGAACACCAATCGGCTTAAGGTCAGGAATAAAGTCAATACAAAACTCAATGACCTCCTCATTTTCATGGCCCTTGGAGATGCTTCCTTCAGGCCTAGCACATTTATGAACATATTTCTTTAAGACTCCCATGAACCTCTCAAAGGGGAACATATTGTGTAGGAATACAGGATCCAAAATGTTAATCTCTTCGCATAGGTGAACTAGGACATGCATCATGATATTGAAGAAGGATGGTGGGAACACCAACTCGAAACTGACAAGACATTGCACCAAATCATTCTCTAACCTTGGTATGATTTCTGGATCGATTACCTTCTGAGAGATTGCATTGAGGAATGCACATAGCTTCACAATGGCTAATCGAACATTTTCCGGTAGAAGCCCCCTCAATGCAACCGGAAGCAGTTGCGTCATAATCACGTGGCAGTCATGAGACTTTAGGTTTTGGAACTTTTCTTTGCCATGTTTATTATTCCCTTTATATTCGACGAGAAGCCAGACGGTACCTTAATACTGAGCAGGCATTCAAAAAAGATTTCCTTCTCTTCTTTGGTAAGAGCGTAGCTGGCATGACCCTGATGTATTCCGTCTTTTCCGTGCATACGTTGCTGGTCCTCCCGTGCCTCAGGTGTATCTTTTGTCTTCCCATACACGCCCAAGAAGCCAAGCAGGGTCACGCAAAGATTCTTCATCACGTGCATCACGTCGATTGCGGAGCGGACCTCTAGGTCTTTCCAATAGGGCAGGTCCCAAAATATAGATTTCTTCTTCCACATGGGTGCGCGTCCGTCAGCGTCATTCGGAACAGGTTGTCCACCAGGACCCTTTCCAAAGACTACCTTCAAATCCTTGACCATATCATGTACATCAGCACCACTACGGTGGCAAGGCCTCATCCAGTGATCCGCCTCACCTTTTAAATGCTTCCCTTTCTTTCTTATGGCACACCTGCTCGGAAGAAATCGACGATGTCCCAGGTACACATTCTTCTTACAATTAGCCAAATATATACTGTCGGTATCGTCCAAACAGTGCGTGCATGCGTGGTATCCCTTGTTTGTCCGTCCTGAAAGGTTACTGAGAGCAGGCCAATCATTGATGGTCACGAACAGCAACGCCTTTAGGTCAAATTCTTCCCCCATGTGCTCATCCCATGCACGTACACCTGTTGCATTCCACAGCTGTAAGAGTTCTTCAACTAATGGCCTTAGGTACACACCAATATCGTTGTCGGGTTGCTTAGGGCCTTGGATGAGCACTGGCATCATAATGAACTTGCGCTTCATGCACAACCAAGGAGGAAGGTTATACAAACATATAGTCACAGGCCAGGTGCTATGGTTGCTGCTTTGCTCCCCAAAAGGATTAATGCTATCTGCGCTTAGCCCAAACCATACGTTCCTTGCGTCATCTGCAAACTCCTTACTGTACTTTCTCTCGATTTTTCTCCACTTCAACCCGTCAGCGGGTACTCTCAACTTTCCGTCTTTCTTATAGTCTTCTCTGTGCCATCGCATCGCCTTGGCATGCTCTTTGTTTTGGAACAAACGTTTCAACCGTGGTATTATAGGAGCATACCACATCACCTTGGCAGGAATATTCTTCCTGGGCTGCTCGCCCTCGACATCACCAGGGTCATCGCGGCTGATCGTATAGCGTAATGCACCGCATACCGGGCAAGCGTTCAAATCGTCCTACTCATCGCGGCTGATCTTATAGCGCAATGTATCTTCTGCACCTCTAACCCTAGAGGGAAGACAGCCTTCTTTGCTTAGTACGTACTCTCGAGCAATTCTTTGTCCTTTGGAAGCATATTCATTATCATTACCAGCAACTTTCCAAATCCCTTGTCAGATACGCCATTCCCTGCCTTCCATTGCGGCAATTCCAGTGTGGTGCCCAGCTTTTTCTTGTCACCTACGCAATTCGGGTACAACAATTTTTTGTGACCCTCTAACATGCGCTGCAACTTCTTCTCCAAATCACTTGCGCAGTTTCTCTTTGCATTGGCAATGGCCCGACCTAGATCATCAACGGGCTCATCTGACGCCTCTTCTTCAGCTTCTTCCCGCATTGCCAGCTCAGCTTCTTCCTGCATTACCGGCTCAGCTTCTTCCCCCATTGTTGTATCATCGTATTCAGGGAACACATGGCCAGGATAGCTGTCGCCGTCCTCTTCTTCTTCATTGTCTTCCATCATAACCCATCTTTCTCCATGCTTGGTCCAAACATTATAGTGGGGCACAAAACCGGACTTAAACATGTGGACATGAATGGTTCATGACTTAGAGTAATTTAGACCATTCTTACAGCCAGCACATGGACAAGGCATAAAACCATCCGCCCGCTTGTTTTCCTCAGTCACAAGCAGAAAAGTTTGCACGCCATTAATGAACTCGGGAGAGCATCGGTCATCGTGCATCCATTGTCGGCTCATCTTCATTACAGAACACCAAAAAAGAGAAAATTAATACAATTTCATACATAAAGTTCATACAACACTTAAATGCAACAAACAAATAACTCTCTAGCTAAAGAATTTAAATGCAAGAACAAATGCAATCAAGATCGGAACTAAGGTAACAATTGATCCAATAGCATAATGATACCAAGCGTCACTATGAATGGCATATTTTCTAATCTTTCTAATCTTCAAGCGCATTTTCTCCGTCTTAATCTTGTGATCATCAACGACATCAGCAACATGCAACTCCAATTCCATCTTCTCCCCCTCAATTCTTTTCAATTTTTCCTTCAAATCCTCGTTTTCTCTTTCAACTAAATTTAACCTCTCGACAATAGGGTCGGTTGGAATTTCCACTGCAACTACCTCCTACAAAAAAATATCTATGTCAACTTGATGGGCATACTTTGTCATAAACACAAAATGCAACAAATAGTTTTAAAAGAGAATATACCACATCCGAATCATAACCCGGACGAGGTTCGACGGCGACGGATATCAAAACCATGGCACTATGTATAACAAACAATGTATGGGTAAGATAATTATACGAGTAACTATATATCCAAATCACACAAACATCAATTTTTATATAAAACATTCATGAACAAGAGGCTCACCACAAGGTGGTGCCGGCGACGGGACGTTGCAGGCGACCGACGGTGGTTACGACGGAGATTTAGAAGGCACTAAGTAAACCGCACCTTCATATGCAAACTAAGTGTTATTTTGACCTCAAATTGCATAAAAATCAAATACTAGCACACATATATATTTCCTCCCAAATTACTAAACTCACAAATCAATCACTATATAAAGCATTGCAAGAGCTAATCTAGCAATGAGAGATGAAAGGACAAAGTTGCTAACCTTTGTGATCATTTGAATGGATGGGGGCCTTCAAATGTTGACAAATTTTGGGCAAAATGTGTGATGAGCTTGAGAGGAAGAGGGAAAGAACAGAGAGGAGAGGGGAAAGGGGAAGAATAGAGCGAGCTCGGGTGGACGAAGGGTGTATGTAGGACGACCTTTAGTACCGGTTCATGATACGACCCGGTACTAAAGGTGCTGAAGGCGCCCGGACTGACAACATCCTGCCACCACTCACTTTAGTACCAGTTTGTGGCATGAACTAGTGCTAAAGGTTCGCCACGAACCAGTACTAATGATGTCCGCTCGCCAAGCCGTTGGAACCGACACTAATGGACACATTAGTGCCGGCTCAAATTCAAACTTGCACTAATGTGCTTCACATTTGACCCTTTTTCTACTAGTGTCAACACCTTTTTCTGGCACTGTTACCGGGGAGAATAGCTCTATTCTCTGAGTCACTTGGGATATATATTTGTTGACCACTATGAGGAACTTGAAAGATCAAAGAAACAAGATTTTTCCCTCAACTATGAGGGGAGGTAAGGAAGTGCCATCTAGCTCTGCACTTGATTCTCCTTCTGTTTTCAGTAAACTTGTGACACCTTCCCCTGCTATTGATTCTGATATGTTGCATGTTATTGATGATGCCACTTCTACTATGAATGATGCTTATGATGATACTACTTCTATGCTTGATGATACCGTGCCACTAGGTGAATTTCTTGATGAACAACTTGCTAGGGTTAGAGAGAATGAAATTACTCAAATTCATGATATTATTGAAAATGATGACTATGATTCTCCCCCTAGATATGAATTGCCTATTGTTCCCGAGGGTCATGTTATGGATGAAGAAACTGCTAGAGACTTCTTTGCTTGCAATGATAGAGAGGATCTTAAGAAACTGTTAGCTAAGCTAAAATAAAAATCCTTGAATGCTAGAATGAACTATGATACTGCTTTTGCTACTTCACCTATCTTTGTTACTGATAAGGATTATGAATTCCGTGTCGATCCTGAGTTAATTACTTTGGTTGAATCTGATCCTTTTCATGGTTATGAATCTGAAACTGTTGTGGCACATCTTACTAAGTTAAATGATATAGCCACCCTATTTTCTCATGAGGAAAACATTCTCTATTACTATATTCTCAAACTGTTTCCTTTCTCATTAAAGGGTGATGCTAAGATATGATTTAATTCTCTTGCTCCTGGTTGTGTGCGTAGTCCCCGGGGTATGATTTCTTACTTCTCACAAAAATATTTCCCTGCTCATAAGACACAAGCTGCTTTAAAGGAAATATTTAATTTTGTGCAAATTGAAGAAGAGAGTCTCCCATAAGTTTGGGGGAGGCTTCTCCAATTACTTAATGTTTTGCCTGATCATCCTCTCAAGAAAAATGAAATACTTGATATCTTTTATAATGGACTAACCGATGCTTCCAGAGTCCACCTGGATAGTTCTGCTGGTTGTGTTTTTAGGGAAAGAACTGTTGAGCATACTGAATTGCTATTGAATAATATATTTAGTAATGATAATGATTAGACATTTCCTAAACCAACTCCGAATCCAACTCCGAAGAAAAGGGTATTCTATTTCTCAGTCCTGGAGATATGCAAGTGGCGAAGAAATCTATGAAAGAAAAAGGTATTAAAGCTGAAGATGTTAAAAATTTACCTCCTATTGAAGAAATGCATGGTCTTGATAACCTGACACAGGTAGTGGAGGTAAACTCTCTCCGTATATTTGATGAAGGTGATATTCCTCATAATAAGTCTGCTAGCCAATGCTTGGATGATTTTGATAATTTTATTGTTAAACAAGAAAATTTCAATGCTCATGTTAGTAGACAATTGAAAAGTAATGCTTACATGCTTGACCACTTGGGTGATTATATGAGTAGAACTGTTAATGATCTTAAGAATATTAGTAAACATGCTTCCATGGTTACAACTCAAGTAGAACAAGTATTTAAAGCTCAGGATGATTTGCTTAATGAGTTGAGTAGTAAGAATAATGTTAATGCTGCTAGGGTTATGAGTAGAGGTGGTAAAATGACTCAGGAACCTTTGTATCCTGAGGACCATCATAAGAGAATTGAGGAGGATTCTCAGATAAGTAATACTGATGCACCTAGTCCTCGTACTAAAAATAAAAACAAAATTGATAGGACTTTGCATGCTAGTGGACCTGCTATAGACACACCTGAGAATCCCAATGATATTTCTATTTCTGATGCTAATGTTGATGCTCAACCTAGTAATGATAATGATGTAGAAATTGAACCTGCTATTGATCTTGATAACCCACAATCAAGGAATCAACATTATGATAAGAGAGACTTTGTTGCTACGAAACATGGTAAAGAAAGACAATCTTGGGTTCAGAAACCCATGCCCTTTCCTCCTAAGCCATCTATACCTAAAATTAAAGGACATAAACTTTCAAAGTTCTCTATAAATCATCATTTTATATCCGTTGATTTTATGTTAATGACAAAGATTGACAGCTAAGATTTAAAAGGAGTTAGGTTTTTTTTCTCCTTCCATCACACCATAAGAGATAAACTTCACATCTGTTTTGCCGTCAAAAAAATCTTTACATCTATTTCCATACAAAAAAGTTAACTAGCAGGGTTGTGATTCGAACTCTATACCACCCGGTTGATAACACATATAATAACCATCCAACTAGATAGCACTGTTATTCTTCCACAGAGATAAAATCTATGTGTATGTACTGGATGGATGGAGACTATGGGCCGGCCCATCGGCATTGTACGGCTCTGACGTTATACAAAATCCACCTCGCCTCCTTAAATAAAATTACTTTCATTTATATATGTTTTTAACTTCCCTAGTATCAAGGAGTCACTGTAGGAATTAATAAGCAAAGGAAGGAAGGAAAGGATTGAGTCAAAGAAATAATGAAAGGAGCGCTTCGTGGATTCAGAAATAAGGAAAGGAATAACGAAAGAAAGGAGCCCTGATGGATTCATCGCATCCTATGCTGATGGGGCTGGAAATAAGGAAAGGAATAATAAGGGACGAAAGAGAAGTATTTGGTCACAGGGCTGAACGGGGGAGAAGGCATCAGGTACTTGCAAATCATGATCGAGTGGGTCCTGGTGCAAGCGAAGAGTGGACGACTACTCATCATATGCTCATATTAATATTCCATCCTACATTAGTTTGTTCTCTACGTGTATTCAATTATGCAAGGAGTTGAAGGTGAGCACCGGCAGGCTGCATACGAATGGAAAGAGATTGATTTTTATTCTCCGGGTGTCCCTACAACCTCATGAACAGTAATAACTTATAAAAAACAAAACAGATTAAAAAAGGAATTCATGACATCAAATATGCCCAAAGTTTTAAGCACTGGTTTCATTTGTCATGTATAGAGCTCATCGGATGATATTTCTCGACAAAAAATTGCAAGCACCAAAAATGTTTGAGCATATTTGATGTCACAAAATTTTAGTTTTCTTATTTGTTTTCTATAGTTTTTTTACTGTTTATGGGGGTGTAGGGATACCTGGGAGCTACAAAACCTTTTTCCAAGGGGGGAGGTACAGAGTAGAATCCAAGCAAAGGAGAGAAAATTCAAGCCCTTGACAGCTTCGAGTTGAAATAGATAATGTGGACCTATTTGAGGGTGGGGAGAGGGGTTGATGCATGCTTATTGCCATACGAGCGTGTGACTTTTGCTCCCGTTGCAACGCACGGGCATACTTCCTAGTATTACTTAAAAGATTTAAGTATTACACCCGGCCTCTGCATAACTAAGATGCACACAGCCAAATAAATTCCTCTAACACAAATGAAAAATTAAAAAGGTGAAATACAAAGAGACATGTAGAGTCTGTATAACGCCTAAAGCATGGGGGGGGGGGCAATCCTAAGATCATGATGCCACCCATGTTGGGTAAAAGTATCCCTCGCCTTAGCCTCCAATCGTGTACACACCTCCGTAAACAGGTCTAGATTCTCCACGCATTGTAGAGATGAACATAAACGAAGAGTCCCGGTACATCTGTAGATAACCTGCATCAGAGAAGTACTTTTATCATTAAAAAGATTATAATTCCTACATAGCCAAAGCGACCAAATAACAGCAAGCGCTCCCACCCCGAGAAGAGCTCTAAACCTATGATCAATCCCATGTAACTAGTTGCAAAATACATTAGCAACACAATGTGGAGGATACAAGCCAGAAGCTATTTGGATGATTAACCATATAGAATGAGCCAATTTGCATTGAAAGAATAAATGTTTTATTGTCTCATCATGATGACAAAAGACACATTGCGCACTTTAAATCCAATTCCTCTTAATAAGGTTATCTTCAGTAAGAATGACTCCGCGAGGAAGATACCATGCAAATATTTCATTCTTAAGAGGTATCTTCATCTTCCAGATCTTCTTGTTGTTATCAACTGGCACATCAGACTGGATTAACTCTCTATACATTAACTCCACTGAGAATTGTCCATTCCCATGGAGGTTCCATCGGAAGACATCAGACCCACGCGACAATTGCCCCGTGGACAACTGCTGGAGCAGGGTGTTCCAAGATCACTACAAGAAATATGTCAACTTGCGATCATGACTATTGTTCACTGAAAGGTCATTGATTTTCATTTGTGACCTTTTTTGACCAAAAACAGATGGTCAAAAGCCGACGGTCGTAAACTGAAATTAACGACCTTCTCTGTGAGAAGGTCGTGGAAGGCAATGACCAAAACAAATGGTCATTGTTTCAACGACCTTCTGTTTTGGTTGCTAGCTCTCTGCCCAGGCCACGTCGGATCCGACATGGCAATGTGATGTGGCAAAATTGCGAAGATTCAGCCCGGTCCAGTTTGGTGTTTTACATGGGCCGAGCCCAACAATTTGGACATTTTTATATTTTTTTCCCGATTAATTTTGGTCAGCTACATGGGCCAGGCTTAACAACACTAGTAGAAAAAGGGGCCTTCATTCTGGCCTGGCCAGCCCATTAGTGCCGGTTCTTATACGAACCGGGACCAATGGTTGCATTCGTCCTGGTTCATGAGCCGAGGTGGCTGGCCGCTGCCTTGTGGGCTTTGGTCCCGGTTCTTTGGACCCATTTGTCCCGGTTCTAGGCACGAATTGGGACCAATGGTCCTCGCTCCTGGCCCACATCCATTGGTCCCAGTTCCAGCCACGAACTGGGACAAATGATTTGCCTATATATATAGCCCATCGCCGGCGAGCAGAGCACTCCACACTGCTCTGTTTTTTGCTGGCCGGCGAGGGGAGGGCATTTGGGTGCTCTAGCTCACATCCTATGAACATGAGGTGTTCGATGAAATGTCCGAGCCACACTAGTTAATATTTCTTCTCTCGAAACTCGACCTTCGACCTCCATTTTCCCCGAGATTTTTCTAGGTTTAGCGGTCCGTCACATCCCGTCCCCGTCTTCACCGTCGTCGATCGCCCACGCCGATACTTGTCTAATTTTCTTACTTTTAATATTCCTTGTTATTATATAGTGTGATGGTTCTGGTATCCGCCCCGGTCGACCCTCGTCCTGTCTATGATTCGGATGTGGTATATATTATCTTTTTATAACTATTTGGTTCATTTATTGTTTGTGACAATTATGCCGACCAACGTGACATAGATTTTTTTTATGTAGGAGGTTGTTGAACCGGAAATTCCAACCGACCCTATTGTCGAGAGGTTAAATTTAGTTGAAGAAGAAAACAATTACTTGAAGGAAAAAATAAAAAAAAATCGAGGAGGAGAAGATGATATTGGAGTTGCATGTTGCGGATGTGGTCGATGATCACAAGATCAAGATGGATGCAATGCGGTTGAAGATAAGAAAGATTAGAAAATATGCCATCCATATCAAGTCTTGGTATCATTATGCCGTTGGATCAATTGTTACCTTAGTTGTGATTATGATCGCATTTGTTGTTGCATTGAAAGGTTTTACATAGTTTCAATGTATGGTTTGACTAGATGCTTTGGAGAGCTATATGTTGTTCAATTTGAACTATGTATGTACTTTGGTTTTAATGTGATGATGAACTACTATTAATTTGGTCACTTATCTATCCATGTTCATTTGTAGTGCTTTTCAATTTTAGGGCCTTATAGCTGAAAAATCAGTAAATGCATGAAAAATAACAAATGACGTCAGAAAGGGTTGAAAATTGATGATATGGCTTTGAATGGTGCATTTTGAACACAGAAAAACTATGGAGTTCAAATAAGTTCAAAAAAATGAAATCCCTTTGTAACAGACGAGTTTCCGTATGAAACCCTGATACTTCAAAAGAGATTGTCCGTTTTGTACACGAAGTGCATCCAGTTTTTGCCGTAAGCCTCTCTACTTTCTTGCACATGCTATGTGGGTGAAATGATGATGCCATGCCAACTTTCAACCTTTTTAGAGTTCATTTCTAGTGCTTTTCAATTTCAGGGTCTTATAGCTGGAAAAACCAGTAAATGCATGAAAAATAACAAATAAGTTAGAAAGGGTTGAAAATTGATGATGTGGCTTTGAATGGTGCATTTTGAACACAGAAAAACTATGGAGTTCAAATAACTTAAAAAAAATGAAATCCCTTTGTAACAGACGAGTTTCCGTATGAAACCATGATACTTCGAATGAGATTGTCTGTTTTGAACACTAATTGCATCCAGTTTTTCCGTAAGCCTCTCTACTTTCTTGCACATGCTATGTGGGTGAAATTATGGTACCATGCCAAATTTCAACCTTTTGAGAGTTCATTTGTAGTGCTTTTCAATTTCAGGGTCTTATAGCTGAAAAAATATCAGTAAATGCATGAAAAATAACAAATGAAGTCAGAAAGGGTTGAAAATTGATGATGTGGCTTTGAATGGTGCATTTTGCACACAGAAGAACTACGGAGTTCAAATAAGTTAAAAAAATGAAATCCCTTTGTAACAGACAAATTTCCGTATGAAACCCTGATACTTCGAAAGAGATTGTCTTGTACACGAAGTGCATCCAATTTTTGCCGTAACACTATATAATTTCTTACACATGCTATGTGGGTGAAATGATGATACCATGCCAACTTTTAACCTTTTCAGAGTTCCTTTGAAATGCTTTTCAATTTCAGGGTCTTAGAACTCAAAAAAATCAGTAAATGCATGAAAATTTGATAGCAAAAAGAATTATCATAAAATAAAATAAATAAATAATTTAAAACAAAACAATATAAATGTTAATAAAATATATAAGTAGAAACAAAATAAAATAAAGTAAAATAAACTTTAATAACAGAAATAAAATTTATGAAACTAAAATTATCAAAGTATTTTCTGTTAAAAGCATTATAAGTAACTTCTAAAATTTATGAAAATAAAATTATATAAAATTGATGCAACTAAAATTATCAAAGTATTTTCTATTCAAAATCATTAAAAACAAAAAGAATTTTCATACAGAACTTTTTTTGTTAGAAACTTTAATAGCAAAAAGAATTATCATAAAATAAAATAAATAAGTAATTAGAAAAAAAATAAAATAAATAAATATTTTGTTGTAATTAGAAACAAAACAAAAAAATAAAGAAAAAAAGAAAACAAAAAACTGGGAAAAAATAAAAAAAATTGCCACCTACTGGGCCACCACGGCCTGAATACGACTAGAAACCCATCCATGGGCCAGGATTCAGGCCCGCAGAAGGCCCTGTAGGCCCATCAGGCATAGCAGTCACAATTAGGCCCATAATCCTGCAATGGAGAAGTGCTCGAGAGGGGTGCGACAGTGGGGCTTATAAACAACTGCGTGCCCCTCTCAACTAGCGAGGTGGGACTAAACTCCCACCACCACCCCGCTGTGCAAGGCCTTTGGTCCCGGTTGGTGGCACCAACCGGGACTAAAGGGGGGGCATTAGTTCCGGTTGGTGCCACGAACTGGTACCAATGCACCCCTTTAGTCTCGGTTGGTGCCACCAACCAGGACCAATGGCCGCTGCTGAAAAGAGACCTTTGGTCTCGGTTGGTGGCACCAACCGGGACTAAAGGGGGCATTGGTCCCGGTTAGTGCCACGAACCGGTACCAATGCCTTGGGTATATAAGAAAAACACTTAGCAGTTTCGACCAAATCCATCACTTCTTCCCCCGACGCCCCTGCTCCTCCTCGCCGTCGCCGCTCGACGCCCGTAGTCCACCTTGCCGTCGTCGTCACCACTGACGCCGTCAGGCTTCTCAACGTCGCCATCGCCGCCGCCACCGACGCCGTTAGGCTGCTCAACGTCGTCGCCGCCACCGCTGATGCCCTCTGCCCCGACGACGGCGTCGACCCTTGCACCCCAGCCGGCCCTGACGCGCCGCCCACCGTGCCCCGCCGTCCCATGTGAGCACCAGCCTGCTCCCACGCCCTTCCCCTGTCCTGCGCCCCTGCCCTGCCGTGCTGGCGCCATGCTAGCTATTAGATTTTTAGATGTTTTTAGATGTTTTTAGATGTTTTTTTAGATTATTTTAGTTTAGTTTAGTTTTAAGATTAGGAAAATTTTAGATGTATAGTTATATTTATTTAGATGTTGTAATTTGTTCATAAAAATTGTGCACTTTTATGTAGAAACTTTATTTTTTTTATGTACGAAAATGTAGAAAGAAAACGAAAACAAACATATAAGATAAAACAAAGGAAAAAATGAAGAAGGACTCGCGGCGAAGCAATTCTTTTTTAAGGTAGTTCTTTGTTAAAGTGAAGGGGGACGTCCGGAGAACCCCCCGGCCCTCTCGCTCGACCAAAACTCTCGAGGACACCCAAACCCTAGAAAAAAACTATGTCGGTCTCCTACCCCCTCCCACCGCGCCCGTACCCGATCGACAAACTCTCTTGAGGCCACCTAAATTTACCAAGTTAAAAGAGCGTTGTCGTCAAGGCCACCCCGAACCCTTGAAGCGTTGTTGAGGCCACCCCAAACCCTTGAAGCGTTGCCGAGGCCACCCCAAACCCTAGAGAAGCGTCGAGGCCAGGCCACTAATATGATTCCTTATTGTGCTTAGCTAGCTAGTTCCATGTTTGCCACTAATATATCCATCTGTCATGTTTGAATAATAATTACCATGTCGTAAATATTTGCAGAAACTATGGATCCGCACCCCGAGACGAAGCCAAAGAAGCGGTGTTGGGGGAGATAATCGCACACGGAAGTGATGCTGTCTTGTCGTTTCTCAATATCGCATGCATTGATGGTCTGAAAAGACAGGATGAAGAAGTAGGCTACAACAGTGATCTAACAATGGAGGAGGAAGGACACCGTGATGACGGCTCCGGTGACCGAATGGAGTGGGAAGGACACCGTGATGACAGCTCCAGTGAATGAATGGAGGGGGAAGGACACCGTGATGACGGCTCCGGTGACCGAATGGAGGGGGAAGGACACCGTGATGACGGCTCCGGTGACCGAACGGAGTCCGTCTAGGTATATATATTAATTAATTAAGCATGTGCTGACTATAGCTAATTGATGCATTAATTGTTTTTGGTATGTACACATATTAACTCTCTTCTTTTTCTTCTTTTCTAGCCCTCCGGATCGAGCAACAATTTGGTAACGAGACGAGGCCCGAAGAGAAAGTTGTGCGCGGATGAAAGGTACATGATTATCGAAATTGATCACGCTGGCCAACCGATTGAACCCCTCCGGACCAAGAAATTTTTAAATACTCAGTGCGGGGTTCTAGTTAGGGACATGATCCCGATCAGCATCGAGAAATGGTTGAAGCCTAAGGACAAAGACTCTCAGGTGTCTTATGTCAGCGATAGGAAGAAAGCTGTTCTTTGGACCGCGCCGCAGGAAAATTTGACCTTCCCGTCAGAGGAGGATCCGGAGAATCTAGTTAAAAAGCCAATGATCAAGGCTTATGCTCTTAAGAAGATGGCTGAGCTATTCAGGAGGTGGAAGAATGAGCTGAAATCGTCGTTTTTTGACCAAGACAAGACTCGAGAATTCATCGGCCGATTTGAGACGATCAAAGATTAGTGGCCCGCATTTGCCACCAAAAATAAATCTGAGAGAGCAGCGAAGATGTCAGCGACAAACAAGAAAAATGTTGCAAATAAGAAGCATCACCATGCATGGGGTCAGGTGGGTACCTGAAAGCCTGGCCGTTGTGGGACAAGGCTGAGAATGACCTCATTGATAAAGGGATCGACCCAGAGATGCGATGCTGGCCAGACCGTTGCAGGACTTGGTTCTTTGGGGTTGGGAGAAAATTGGACCCTGTAACAGGGAAGTGCATTTGGACCAACGAGCAGCTGAACACACCCATCGAGAAGCTTCAGGAATATATCGAAAAGGCGCAGCAAGGGACGTTCGTTCTGGACAGAGAGAACGACGAGCTCACAGAGGCCCTCGGGAATCCTGAGTACCCCGGACTGACACGAGGCATGCCAGGCTCCCTTTCGTGGAAGGCTGGATTTCTTGACTCATGCGGTTACAAACGCCGGGAGAGGAAGAAGAAAAAGGAGTTGACCCAACTACAGGCGTTGCACGCAAGGGTACAAGAGCTAGAGGAACGAGACACAGTTCGTAGCACGCGACCTGCGGAAGCTACACCCGAAGCTACCCCGCCATCTCAGCGGAGAAGCAGCGTGGCTTCCAAGGAGCTGCTTCAGGAACCTGTCTTCACGACTCCTGCTAGCTACCCCGTGGATGCTATCACGGAGTCTCAGCATTGCCACCTTATGACGCAGTGGATGGAATTGAAAGTCAAGGCGGTTGTTGGCTCTGTTTCACCTCCTGAACCTGGCGCAACTTTTCACTGCCGGCCGATTCCAAAAGGATATGCCAGGGTCAAGGTGAAAGAAATCACAGAAGGATTTGAGGACCTCCAGCTTGACCACCCTACGGGTGATGGGGAGACTCGGCAGGGTTCTTGTCTGAAGACTCCATGCCTATGGCGGAAGGAGCTCATCAACCTTCCGAACTGGACGCCTCCGCCTCCTCCTCCTCCTCCGGCGAGTCAGGGCACTCTGCCTCCTCCACCGCCTCCTCCTCCGGCGAGTGATCAGGGCACTCAGCCTCCTTCTCCGGTGGATGGCGGCACTCCACCTCCTTCTCCGCCTGCGCCGGCGCGCCCGAGCAGCCACCAGCCTCCTCCTTCTCCGCGTTGCCAGCAAGGGCAGAAGAGACCCGCCGCCGGCCAAGCTGCTCCGGCGCGTCATAGTCCTTCTCCTCTGCCTTGTAAGCAAGCACGAAAGAAGATAGCCGCAGCCGCTCCGTCTACTCCGGCATCTATCAGTATAGCCAAAGGCGGGTGGCAATACAGATACGGTCCACCTCTAAAGCCTCTAGAGAAGTTACAGTACGAGAGGACCGTGGAAGAAAACAAGAAGATCATGGAAAAAGAAGTGGCGGACTTCTTTGAAGGGGTGAAAGCAGGAGACAGCCACCTCCGGAGGAGAAGGTAGATCCGGTGAAAGCAAAGCGCACTATCGATGCCCTGAGGAAACCACCAAAGTCTCCACCGAAAACCAACTATGAGCGCGTTACTGAAAAGGTATATCTCGAAGCGGAGCGGTCGGGAAGTACTGTCAGGGATCAAAGGTTAAAAGAACGACGAGCAGCTGGGAAAAAAATTGCCCAGCTCGGCGAACAAGCGAACCAATCATGCCCCCCGCTCAATGTGTCTAGCGACATCGTCGCTATTGTGCCGGGGATGCTGCCCGTTTATAGCAATCTTGGAGATTAGCTGCCCAACGATATGCATTATGATTTATTGGAGGTGGACGGACACAGATACGAGTACGGGAAGCCTCTCGTCAAAGATGAAAATTCTCTAACAACGATGATGCGAAGATTCCATGATTGGTACATGAAAACCCACAAAGAGTCTGGGGGATGGATAGTTTGTATCTAAGAGTTAAAGAGGAGCACGACCTCATTGGAATTGATCTGTTGTATGTTCCATTTGAGGAGTTCTTCCAGTTCTTCAATCAAAAGGCCCTCAATAAATTAACGGTCATTTGCTACTGTCTGTAAGTACTACTTCTGTCATTAAGTATCTATATATAGCTCAGCTCTTTCATTGCATGTATTTATAATTATCCTCACTATATTATGCAGATAGAAGATCATCGAGTGAGAAAAGCAGAAATGTATGATATTGGGTTCATTAACACAAGTCTCATAGATGAATTTCAGGTTAAAAAGAGCGCCAAAGATGCCGAGGCCAACTTGCTCAAATCATTGATAATAAATCAAAATAAAGATAAAATATTCTTTCCTTACAACATGAAGTGAGTGTTACTGTCTTGTGCATATTCGGTTTCCCTTATTACTCGAGCGAGGTTATAGTAATGTAATTGATGAGTTATGCATGCATGTGCAGCTTCCACTATATTCTCCTGGAGATTAAGCTTGAGCAGATACTAGTAACCGTCTTAGACTCGAGATGAAAAGATCCCAGACCTATGCGAACATGAATAAGATTCTCAACAAGTAAGTTCAATCGATCATTATCGCACCATATCGGCAACTTTTTGTTCATTTCCTGATATCTCAAGTAATAATTATTTTCTTTGTCTTGCAGGGTTTGGAAAAATTTCACCAAAGAAGCTCCGGGACTACCGAAGGAGCTGCGATATACATACCCGAAAGTAAGTACTACTAGCTAGCTAGTTCCGCGCATCTCCCGTTGATTCTAGCTACTTTCATCAATGCCATTTATAATGCTTCATTATCAGTTTCATTGACAGGAACAAGGGAATGATTACTGTGCGAGTTCATCTACAACGTGACTTGCAAAGATAAGCGGGGCTACTCTAAAAGACAATTTGATGTGCGTAAGCAATAATATTCACAATTTCATTTTATTACACCATCATTTCTGTTGAGGTTCATTCATATATATGTATTAACCCCCTTCTTCAAATTAGACGTGGGAGATGCGGATTGAACTCCTACCAGAAGATCGCATGAAAGCAATTCAAGAGGAATTAGCGGGATTCTTTCTTGACCACGTCATCAATAAAGCCGGAGAATACCATGTGGAACTTGATTTCAGATGCTAGGGGATTGTAAGAGATCTCACATATTGTATATGTATGTAGCCAGTAGCATTGGATAGATAATACGAAAACTTGTTGTTCGACCAATCTCTCGGAGAAGGATAGGTCGATCACTTCTCTCGGTATGCATGACGAACTTCTGTACTTAATGGTTTCCTTCATTTTCTTATTAGCTAGCGTGTCGAGGGCCTCTCTATACGTATAGTACGTAGCGTCGACCAAGCACGGAGATAAGAGAGGACACTTCTCTCTATTAATTAATTAGGTACCTAACACAATATATGAAACACCTTAATTAACCATACAAAACCCCCAAATCCACCCCCCTTTCAGAAAAAAACAAAAATCCTAGCCCCTGAACAGCTGACTAGAATACACTGCTTGAAATAGTAGCCAGAATGGCAATCAAAGTATTACAACATGAATACATTTTTTGTGAGTAAATACAGATACATCATACAACACAAATACAATGGCAATGAAAGTATTACAAGCTCTATTGCTTCTATCGATCTTCAATATGGACCCCCTTTAGTCCTTCTATAGCAGTCACAAACTCCCCTGCTCCTTTCAACCTTCTTTTGCATGGAGCTACTGTGAGAGGAATTCAGTTAAGAACAAAATATGTATACAAGTAGGGGAAAAGGTAGAGACATGGGTACAGATCACTTTGGAAAGCACAAGATATCATTTGGCTGGGCATGAATATCACTTGTGCATGGGACAGTATCTATACAATTGTACAATGCGAAAGGAATTACAACTAAACAACAACTATGAGTTTAACAAAAGGCAGAGACTGTGTTGTGCTTACAAAATTTTATCAGTAAAAAGTGAACTTATCGAACAAAATTTAACATTATAAACAGGCAGAGACTATGCAAGTTGACTGAAATGACAATCTATTTAAAGTACTTCAGGTTTGAGCCATTTTCAATGTTGTCATTTACATTCGAGGGGCAGTGAAGAACATAGAGATAGTAAAATAGTATAGCATAATAGTACGAGTGCCAGGCAAGGTAGCTGTTACATGAGTCAGAAGAGAAGAATCAAAAAAATCTAGAGCCAATATATTATGAACAAAGCAATAAAAAAAATTAAGGATACATAATCTACTCCATGAGATTTAGTGAACTTTAGGGAGCATCGCAGATTCAGACCAATATTTGCAAGCATGTAAATACTGATTCAACACTAGGGAGTACTAACTTTTTGTGGCAGCAAGAAAGAAAATCAATTTGGCAAGCAGTGCAATGCCAAGTAAAATTAGTCAAACATGCAAGTGAATTTAGAGCAGTAGCACTAGGGACTAGGGACTGACAGCAGTAGCACAAGATTCCCCATAATATATCTAAAAATTACTGAAAATAAGCATATCATTTGATCCTCTAGGAACTAACAATAGCCGAGTCTAAGCTGATGACCCTATAGAATTTGTGTGGAATTGTGCATAAGCATGAGAGGCAACCGAGAGGGAGCAGCGAGAGAGCACTGAACTGGACGGAGAACCTCTTCTCGCTATAGACAGACTCGCCGACTGAGGGAGTCCTGGACTAGGGGGTCCTCGGGCGTCCGACCTGCTATCCGTGGGCCGGACTGATGGGCTGTGAAGGTTGAAGACCATACTCGTGTCCGAATTAGACTCTACTTGGCGTGGAAGGCAAGCTTGGCGACTGAAGATTCCTTTTTATGTAACCGACTCCATGTAAACCCTAGATCCCCTCGGTGTCTATATAAACCGAAGGGAATAGTCCGGAGAGGACACCACATATACTCATTACCATATTCATAGGCTAGACTTATAGGGTTTACTCATTACGATCTCATGCTAGATCAACTCTTGTAATACTCATATTCATCAAGATCAATCAAGAAGGAAGTAGGTATTACCTCCATAGAGAGGGCCCGAACCAGTGTAAACATCGTGTCCCCCGTCTCCTGTTACCATCGATCCTAGACGCACAGTTCGGGACCCCCTACCCGAGATCCGCCGGTTTTCACACCGACATTGGTGCTTTCATTGAGAGTTCCACTATGCCGTCGACAGAAGGCTCGATGGCCCCTTCGATCGTCAGTAATGACGTTGTCCAGGGAGAAACCTTTCTTCCCGGAGAGATCTGTCATCGGGCCGCATCCAGGAGATAGCTCCTATAACAGCTCTGGCCTTAAATCCGGAGCAGATCAAGTCGTCCAAAGACGGGAAGCTCGACCCCATCATGGGGGCTACTGATTCCGCGACGCTAGAGCCGCACACAAATTCCACTTCATACGGTATCCGCATCAACGGAACCTCGGACTCGCCTCCGATGTCGAACTTTGAACCCTGCGAGCCTGCGTATACCGAACTCGATCGGTTATCGATCCTCAAGTTCAGCGCCGCAGATGTCTTCCAACACTCGGCCATGGGTGACATACTAAACTCGCTAAAAAACCTATCACTGGCAAGCGACCTGTCACCGAACTATGTTCGGTTCGAACTTTCTGCGGACAATGGAGAATTTTATTTCCCACCCGCCGCCCACTTTGTAGCCACTATTGAAGACCTAACAAACACGTCCGACCCCCGCTCCGAAGATATCAACGATGTGGACAATGATAAGGGGCAAGGCCAGAGCTTACTACCCGTTCGACATGGGATGACCACTTCCTGGTATGATGTGTGTATGATGGACACACCTTACGACATTCTCGATGATGACAAGGAGGATCCGGTCGTGAATAAACCGCCTGGTACACAGCCCGGACACAGGCACCCTAGGTCACATTGCCCAAGAGAAAACACTGCCAGAACCAGAAAAGACGATATTCCGGACACCAAAGAACCTGTGGAGGTAGAATCCGAGCAGGATGAATAGGAAGGCGGGCAAGACAGCTCTGGTGAACATACCACATATGGGGACTCGGAGGACAGCAATTATCTCCCACTCTCCGAGGAAGAGGAGATCCTCGGCAACGAAGATTTTATCATGCCCAAGGAACCTCTCGAGCAGGATCACTTTAAACGCCAGCTTATAGCCACTGCAAGGAGCCTAAAAAATAAGCAGCTGCAGCTTCAAGCAAGCCAACATTTGCAAAATGATAGATGGACCGAGGTCTTGTCCACCGAAGAATACTGCCCTAGCATCCCAGTCAAAAGCCACCCCAAGAATAGGCGGCTCCCTCAATACGATGGCAGGGCGATACCACCATCGAACAATGCGGCTAGCCGACCACAGTTCGGTCTGGACAAAGCAGCAGCCCAAGAAAAGCACCATACCAACCCATTCAGCCGTCAAAACAAACAGCTCGTGGGAATACCTGCGATATCGAGCAGGACGCACACGATCGACGTACAGATCACATACCCCGACCGACGATGATGGTCGCCTATTCGGACGATATAAAGCCGACCATGCCCGGACCGAACACCGTAAACGGAACCCGCCGGAGGTACTTCTTTACCTTTGGGTGCCATGGGCATCCCCAAGCTTAGGCTCTTTCCACTCCTTGTTCCATAATCCATCAAACTTTACCCAAAACTTGATAACTTCACAACACAAAACTCAAAATAGAAAATCTCGTGAGCTCCGTTAGCGAAAGGAAACAAAACACCACTTAAAGGTCCTGTAATGAACACATTATTTATTTATATTGGTGATAAACCTACTGTATTCCAACTTCTCTATGGTTTATAAACTCTTTTACTAGCCATAGATTCATCAAAATAAGCAAACAACACACGAAAAACAGAATCTGTCAAAAACACAACAGTCTGAAGTAATCTGTAGCTAACGCAAACTTCTGGAATCCCAAAAATTCCAAAGTAAATTTATGGACGTGAGTAATTTATCTATTAATCATCTTAAAAAAGAATTAACTAAATATCACTTTCCAAATAAAAATGGAAGCAATTCTCATGAGCGCTAAAGTTTCTGTTTTTTCCAGCAAGATCAAAAAGACTTCACCCAAGTCTTCCCAACGGTTCTACTTGGCACAAACACTAATTAAACATAAAAAACACAACCAAAACAGAGGCTAGATAAATTATTTATTACTAAACAGGATCAAAAAGCAAGGAATAAAAATAAAATTGGGTTGCCTCCCAACAAGCGCTATCGTTTAACGCCCCTAGCTAGGCATAAAAGCAAGGATAGAACTAGGTATTGCCATCTTTGTTAGGAAATCCGTAAGTGGCTCTCATAATATATTCACATGGTAATTTAATTTTATTTCTAGGGAAGTGTTCCATGCCTTTCCTTGGCGGAATTTGGAATATAATATTCCCTTCCTTCATATCAATAATTGCACCAATCGTTCTAAGGAAAGGTCTAGCAAGAATAATAGGACATGAAGGATTGAAATCTATATCAAGAACAATGAAATCTACGGGCACATAGTTCCTATTTGCAACAATAATTACATCATTAATTCTTCCCATAGGTTTCTTAATAGTGGAATCCTCAAGGTGCAAGTTTAAAGAACAATCATCAAAATCACGGAAACCTAGCAAATCACACAAAGTTTTTGGAATCACAGGAACACTAGCACCCAAATCACACAAAGCATAGCACTCATGATCTTTAATTTTAATTTTTATTGTAGGGATAGAAACTTCCAACTCAAGTTTTTCTTCATAAGTTTGTATCAAAGCATCAACGTTATGTTTAGTAAAAGCTTTATTTTGACTATAAGCATGAGGAGAATTTAGCACGGATTGCAACAAGGAAATACAATCTATCAAAGAGCAATTATCATAATCAAATTCCTTGAGATCCAAAATAGTAGGTTCTTTGATATCTAAAGTTTTGACCTCTTCAATCCTACTTTTACCAATTTTTGCATCAAGATCGAAAAACTCTGATTTTTTGGAACGCCTTCTAAGTAAAGGTGGCTCATCTTCAGTACCATCATTATCAAGATTCATATTGAAAAACAAAGATTTAATAGGGGACACATCAATAACTATTAGATCTTCATCCTTATTATCATGAAAACTAGAAGAGCACATTTTCACAAAGCAATCTTTCTTAGCACGCATCCTAGCGTTTCTTTCATTGCTCTAATCAATGGAAATTCTCATGGCTTTGAGAGACTCATTGATATAATGCTTAGGTGGAATAGATATAAGTTTCAAAGAATCAACATCAAGATAAATTATATCCATGTTCCTAGCCAACTCATCAATCTTAAGCAATTTTTCTTCAATCAAAGCATTGAAACTCTTTTGCAAAGTAATAAATTCTTTAATATTAGATTCAAAATCAGAGGGAATATTATTATAATTTCCGTAAGAATTGTTGTAGGAATTACCATAATTATTAGAGGAATTACTAGGAAACGGCCTAGAATTAAAATTACCTCTATACGCGTTATTACCAAAATTGTTCCTACCAACAAAATTCACATCCATAGATTCATTATAATTCTCAATCAAGGCATACAAAGGCACATCATTAGGATCAGAGGAAACACTCTTATTAGCAAAAAAAATCATAAGTTCATCCATCTTTCCACTCAAAACATTAATTTCTTCAATTGCATGCACATTTTTACTAGTAGATCTTTCGGTGTGCCATTGGAATAATTAACCATAATATTATCTAGGAGTTTACTAGCTTCTCCTAAGTGATTTCCATAAAAGTGCCTCCCGCGGCCGAGTCTAAAAGATTTCTAGAAGCAAAATTCAATCCGGCATAAATTTTTTGTATAATCATCCAAAGATTCAAACCATGTGTAGGGCAATTACGTATCATTAATTTCATCCTCTCCCAAGATTGTGCAACATGTTCATGATCATGTTGCTTAAAATTCATAATATCGTTTCTAAGAGAGATGATCTTAGAGGGAGGAAAATACTTAGAGATAAAAGCATCTTTGCACTTATTCCAAGAATCAATACTATTTTTAGGCAAAGACGAAAACCAAGCTTTAGCACGTTCTCTAAGGGAAAAAGACAATAGCTTCAAGTTAACAATATCATTGTCCACATCTTTCTTCTTTTGCATATCACACAAATCAACAAAGCTATTTAGATGGGTAGCGGCATCTTCACTAGGAAGGCCGGAGAATTGATCTTTCATGAGAAGATTCAACAAAGCAGCATTAATTTCACAAGATTCAGCATCGGTAAGAGGAGCAATCGAAGTGCTAAGAAAATCATTATTGTTGGTATTGGTAAAGTAACACAATTTAGTATTATCTTGAGCCATCGTGACAAGCAAGCAATCGAACACACGAGCAAACAAGAAGCAAGCGAAAAAGAGGCGAACTGGAAAAGAGGAGGGGAACGGAAAGAGAGGGCGAAAGGAAAAGAGGGCGAATAAAACGGCAAGGGTGAAGTGGGGGAGTGGAAATGAGAGGCAAATGGAAAATAATGTAATGCGAGGGATAAGAGTTTGTGATGGCTACTTGATATGTCTTGACTTGTGCATAGACCCCGGCAACTATGCCAGAAATGGCTCGTTGTCGGGAGTCAAATCTTGAATTGACTTGGCGCGAATCTCCCCCGCAACGGCGCTAGAAATCCTTCTTGCTACCTCTTGAGCACTACGTTGGTTTTCCCTTGAAGAGGAAAGGGTGATGCAGTAAAGTAGCGTAAGTATTTCCCTCAGTTTTTGAGAATCAATGTATCAATCCAGTAGGAGATCACGCTCGAGTCCCACGCACCTACACAAACAAATAAGAACCTCGCAACCAACGCGATAAAGGGGCTGTCAATCCCTTCACGGTCACTTACGAGAGTGAGATACGATAGATATGACAAGATAATGTTTTTGCTATTTATATGATAAATACAAATAAAGACGCAAAGTAAAATAAACGGCAATAGATATAACTAAGTGTTGGAAGATTAATATGATGGAAGATAGACCCGGGGGCACAGGTTTCACTAGTGGCTTCTCTCAAGAGCATAAGTATTACGGTGGGTAAACAAATTATTGTCGAGCAATTGATAGAATTCAGCATAGTTATGAGAATATCTAGGTATGATCATGTATATAGGCATCACGTCCGCAACAAGTAGACTGAAACGATTCTGCATCTACTACTATTACTCCACACATCGACCGCTATCCAGCATGCATCTAGAGTATTAAGTTTAAGAACAGAGTAATGCTTTAAGTAAGATGACATGATGTAGAGGGATAAAATCATGCAATATGATATAGAACCCATCTTTTTATCCTCGATGGAACCAATACAATACGTGCCTTGCTGCCCCTGCTGTCACCAGGAAAGGACACCACATGATTGAACCCAAAGCTAAGCACTTCTCCCATTGCAAGAAAGATCAATCTAGTAGGCCAAACAAAACTGATAATTCGAAGAGACTTGAAAAGATAAACAAATCATACATAAAAGAATTCAGAGGAGATTCAAATATTGTTCATAGATAAACTTGATCATAAATCCACAATTCATCGGATCTCGACAAACACACAGCAAAAGAAGATTACATCGAATAGATCACCAAGAAGATCGAGGAGAACTTTATATTTAGATCCAAAGAGAGAGAAGAAGCCATCTAGCTAATAACTATGGACCCTTAGGTATGAAGTAAACTACTCACGCATCACCGGAGAGGCCATGGAGTTGATGCAGAGGCCCTCTGTGATCAATGCCCCCTCCGGCGGAGCTCCGGAAAAGGCCCCAAGATGGGATTTCTCGGGTACAGAAGGTTGCGGTGGTGGAATTAGGTTTTCGTGGTGCTCCTGGATGTTTGGGGGGTACGTGGATATATATAGGAGGAAGAAGTTCGTCGGTGGAGCAACGAGGGGCCCATGAGGGTGGAGGGCACGCCCCCCTGCCTCGTGCCCTGCTCAGTTGTTTCTTAACGCCCATTCCAAGTTTCCTGGATCACGTTCGTTGAGAAAATCACGTTCCCGAAGGTTTCATTCCGTTTGTACTCTGTTTGATATTCCTTTTCTTCGAAACCCTAAAATAGGCAAAAAACAGCAATTTGGGTTGGGCCTCCGGTTAGTAGGTTAGTCCCAAAAATTATATAGAAGTGTAAAATAAAGCCCATTAACACATCAAATAGATAATATAATATCATGGAGCAATCAAAAATTATAGATACGTTGGAGACGTATCACCTCATTGCGCTCCATACTACGGCAACAAGTCTGAACACTTTTACAGTATAGTTCGGCCCCCCGAATTTAGCATTATATGCATCGGCTCCGAATCATGTCTTTGGTCAATAGTTGGGTTGCCCGGCTCCTATGCTTACTACCTTACATTCCGGTCTATCAACTAGGGTAGTAAAGGGAGAAATACTGTGATTGTGCCCTGGTTTATCTGGATGAGCACCTCAGTAGAAAAAGCCGAAAACTGACTGTCATGATGCAGCGTGAGCTGGTCAGCTATTCGGAGGCTAAATCTCTTGCGATTTTTTCCGCATTATGCGATGGATTGGCCTTCACCCGATCAGGTGTCTACAGCACCCTAGTCCGGATTAACGAATACTAGGGGCCGCGCCTACATTTCTATTGTCAAACTCCTATGGCTAAGTGAGGGTGATAAAGCCACATAGTCCGATTGCCTGCTTCGTTGCGCTAAACACCTCCTTTAAGGACCAAAATCTTGGACCAAGAGTGTTTAGGTTTCAACCCGAACACCCGCATACTACCTACGTGGGGGCTGAAGCCGACGACTGGCCAACTCTCAGATTTAATAAAATGGCCGCACAGGAGGTAAAAATTTAAAATAGACAGCAAGCATTATATTACATATCAGCCTTGTTTTCATCATACAGGAAGGGATAACATGAAGGTATTCATTCAAAGACAATGTCTTTTTAACACTAGCCGTCTACAATGCGGGATCCCTTCAGGACATCCTCAAAATACCGCTCGGATGTATGGTGCTCCTTGCCCGCAGGAGGTCCCTCAGTCGGGAGCTTGAAGGCGTCCATCTTCGCCCACTGCACCTTGACACGGGTGAGGGAGTCCTAGACTAAGGAGTCCTCGGGCGTCCGACCTATTATCTATGGGCCGGACTGATGGGCTGTGAAGATAAGAAGACCGAAGACTGTACCCGTGTCTGGATGGGATTCTCCTTGGCGTGGAAGGCAAGCTTGGCAAACAACTATGAAGATTCCATATTATGTAATCGACTCTATGTAACCCTAGCTTCCCTCGATGTCTATATAAACTGGTGGACTTAGTCCGTATAGCGGATACTGAATAACATAGTCATATAGGCTAGACTTCTAGGGTTTAGCCATTACGATCTGGTGGTACATCAACTCTTGTAATACTCATACCTATCAATATCAATCAAGTAGGACGTAGGGTGTTACCTCCATCAAGAGGGCCCCAACCTGGGTAGAACTTCGTGTCCCCTGTCTCCTGTTACCATCAACCTTAGACGCACAGTTCAGGACCCCTTACCCGAGATCTGCCGGTTTTGACACCGACATTGGTGCTTTCATTGAGAGTTCCTCTCTGCTATCGCTGAAGGGTTTGATGGCCCCTTCATTCGTCAATAATGGCCCTGTCTGCAGAGAAACTTTCCTCCCCGGACAGATCTTCGTGTTCGGTGGATTCACACTACGGGCCAACTCGTTTGGCCATCTGGAGCAGATCGAGATCTACGCCCCTGGCCATCAGGTCAGATTCGGGAGCTTGAACTACATCGCGAACATCCGTGGAGACTTGATCTTCACCAGATTCGATACCGCGGTAGCCGCTCCTGATCACCCCGATGATCAGGACTTAAATCTGTTATCGAGCCGCATCTAGGAGATCTTTCCTATAATCGCTCTGGCCCTAGAGCCAGAGTAGGCTGCGCCATCCAAAGATGGCAGTATTAAGCCCACCACGAAGTCCGCAGATTCCACGGCGTTGGAGGTGCACATGGACCTGCTCTCACTCGATGCCTATGCCACTGGAACACCGGACTTGTCTCCGACTGTAGGTTCTGAACCACGCGAGTCCGCAGACGCCGAGCTTGATCGTTTATTGATCTTCAAATTCAGCGCCACAGACATCTTCCAGCACTTGCCTCTGGGCGATGTGCTAAACTCGTTAAAAAGTATGTCCTTAGCGGAGGACTCTTAGCCGAACTATATCTGGCTTGAACTAGGGGCTGAGAATGGAGAATTTCGCTTCCCACCCGCCACCCTCTTTATAGCCACGGTCGAGGATTTGACCAATGAGCTTGATTACGACTCCGAGGACATCGATGGTATGGACGATGATGCCGGAGAAGAAGAAGACCAAAACCCGCCGTTCACCGGACGCTGGACGACCACTTCCTCGTATGACATATACATGGTGGATGCACCTAAGGAAAACAGCAGCGACGACAAGGAAGACCCAGTTGAGGATAAACCTTCCGAATTACAGTCCAAGCACTAGCGTCAGCGGCGCCGCTCTAAGTCACGCCGCAGTGAAGATAGCAAGACCGGCACAGGAGAAGATGACACTCTGGAAGGTGCTGAAGACAACGAAGACCCCGTCGACACAACAAACAAACAAGATGCACGGGAAGAGGCGCATGTTAGCCCTGTTAAACAGGCCACACACAAAGAATCGGATGACTATAGTTACCTTCCGCTCTCCGAGGACGAGGTGAGCCTCGGCACCGAGGATTTCATTGTGCCTGAGGAACCTTTTGAGCAGGAGCGCTTCAAACGCCCGCTAATAGCCACTTCAAGGAGCCTGAAGAAGAGGCAGCAGCAGCTTCAAGCTGACTAGGATCTGCTCAACGATAAATGGACTGATGTCCTAGCAGCTGAAGAATACGGCCTCAAGCGCCCAAACAAAAGCTACCCAACGCGTAAATTGCTACCTCAGTTCGACGAGGAGGCGCCGGAATATATACCACCATCATACAATGCGGCTGATCGACCACTGTGTGGTCGGGACAAAACGACAGTTCATCCCGAACACCAGCCTGCCCCGCCTCGTCACTGAGGCAAAGCTAAATTCGCCCACGGCCATACATATGACCTCTGGCAGAACCTGAACAATAAAGCATGACCTACCAGATCAATCTACAGATTGCGAGGACGCACCTCGACACGTGACAACGGGCACCTATTCGGACGTGACAAACCCAGTCATGCGCAGGCCGAACACCACAGACGGACTCCATCATAGCTGCGCCACGATATGGCCCGATACAGAGGCCCCGCACACCCTCATTACTTCACTGATGAGGTCCTGGACCATAAATTCCCCGAAGGATTCAAGCCCGTGAACATAGAATCATACGATGGGACCACGGACCCCATGGTGTGGATCGAAGACTTCATTCTCCACATCCATATGGCACGCGGAGATGACCTTCACGCCATCAAATACCTCCCTCTAAAACTCAAGGGGCCAGCTCGTCATTGGCTAAACAGTCTGCCTGAAAATTCCATCAGCATTTGGGAGGACTTTTAAGAGGCTTTCCTCGATAACTTCCAAGGTACATATCTTCGACCTCCGGACGCTGATGACTTAAGCCATATAGTCCAGTAGCCCGGAGAGTCCACCAGGAAATTCTGGACAAGGTTCCTAACTAAAAAGAACCAAATTGTTGACTGTCCAGACACTAAAGCTCTAGCAGCTATCAAACATAGCATCCGCGACGAATGGCTCGCTCGCCACCTCGGCCAAGAAAAGCCAAAATCCATGGCGGCCCTCACTGCACTAATGACCCGCTTTTGTGCGGGCGAGGACAGTTGGTTGGCTCATAGCAAAAACAATGCAAGCGACGTCGGCACCCCTGAAGTTAAAAGTAACAAAGACAAGTCTCGATGCAATACATACAAGTGCCGAAATAGCAGTGACAACACCAAAGACACGGCGGTCAACGCCGGATTCAGTGGCTCTATGTCCGTTCAGCAGAAGAAGCCGTTCCAAAAGAACAATTTGGGCCCATCCAGCTTGGACCGCATACTTGATCGTCCATGCCAGATTCACGGCACCCCCAACAAGCCTCCTAATCATACAAATAGAGAGTGCTGGGTTTTCAAACAGGCCGGAAATTAAACACCGAGAACAGGGAAAAAGGATCGCAAAGCGAGGACGATGATGAAGAGCCACGGCAGCCAAACACAGTTGGACAGAAGAAGTTTCCCCCTCGGGTCAAAACGGTGAACATGATATATGCCACCCACATCCCCAAGAGCGAGCACAAGCGTGCGCTTAGGGATGTCTACGCGATAGAGCCAGTCGCCCCAAAATTCGATCCATAGTCGTCATGCCCAATCACTTTCGATCGCTGGGACCACCCGACCAGTATCCGTCACTGGGGATCAGCCGCACTAGTCTTAGACCCAATAATTGATGGGGTTCAACTGACTCGCATCCTTATGGACGATGGTAGCAGCCTCAATCTGCTCTATCAGGATACATCACGGAAAATGGGCATTAACCCATCACGGATCAAGCCTACAAGGACTACCTTTAAAAGAGTCATACCAGGTGTAGAGGCCCGCTGTACGGGCACAATCACATTAGAGGTTGTCTTCGGATCTCCGGACAACTTCCGAAGCGAGGAGTTAATCTTCGATATCGTCCCATTCCGCAGCGGCTTTCATGCTTATCTCAATTCAACGCAGTGCCACACTATGCTTATCTCAAGCTCAAGATGACCGGTCCATGCAGCGTCATAATAGTCATTGGCAATATGGAACACTCTCTCCGTACGGAAGAGCACACAGCTGCCCTAGCAGCAGAATTACAAAGCGGCCTTCTCAAGCAGAACCTTCATTCGGCTGCCGAGCCCGCGGACACCCTTAAGAGGGTCCGAACTACTCTGTAGCAGGAGAGCTCGGCTCGTCAGGAGCTCGACTAGCAATCCGGCCTCCGTCTCAGTCCTGATTAAGTGGTGGCAATCGTGCCGCGCATACACAACTACACACTTAAAATTCCATGGGCATTGGCGGAGGCACAGAAAACTTGTGACTCATGGCACGGCTCAACCGCCATCGGATACACACATACTTTCACTTTTACTTGTTTTCCTTTCAGGTCACAATCCCATAGGACCCAACCGGGGGGGGGGGCTGGTCATCGGTCCTCTTGTAGGATAAATACACAAAGACGGCGTGAAGCGTAGACATATGGGGAACTTTTTAGGTGATTCCGTTAATGATAACTCTACCTGTTTTCCAGGACCCATATGCAGCTCTCCCTTGGTTTCGCCATGTTAAATAGACTATTGCTTATTGCACTATTTGTATCAATGCACCTTGACATACTAATTACATTACAATGAAAACAGTTTGTAGTTGGAGCTTTAGGACCCCAGCTTTTCACCTTTATGTCTTTTCGGTTTTCTTTCTCTCTTTACTTTTCCAGATTCCCTGTGGATAACCCCATCAGGTAGCACCCGTACACTTTGGTACGTTTGACGTTTGCCAGGGGCTTTATAGCACCTTACACTACGACAACAAAAGTCTGAACACTTCCTATAAGTATAGTTCGGCACCCTGAATTTAGCATCATATGCATTGGCTCCGAATCATGTCTTTGGTAAATAGTTGGGTTACCCGGCTCCTGTGCTTGCTACCCTATGTTCCACTACATCGGCTAGGGTAGTAAAGGGAGAACTACTGTAATTGTGTCCTGGTCTAAACCAGATGAGCACCTCAGTAGAGAAAGCCGAAAACTGACTGTCATGATGCGGCGAGAGCTGGTCAGCTGTTCAGAGGTCTCAAATCGTTGGAGATTTTTTCGCATTTCGCGAAGGATCGGTACTTCCCGATCAGACGCTGACAGCATTATGGTTCGTATACGAGGGGCTGCACCTATGTTTTATTATAAAACTCCTATGGATAAGTGAGGGCGTTCAAGCCGCATAGTCTGGTTGCCAGGTTCGCTGCGCTAAACAAATCCTTCAAGGACCATATAATTTGAACAAGATTGTTTAGATTCCATCCCGAACACCTCCGTACTACCTACACAAGGGCTGAAGTTGACGACTGGTTAACCCTTAGATTTCATACAAAACGGCCGCACAGGAGGAAACAATCAAAACATAATAAAAATTTATATATTACAAGGCGGATTTGTTCATACAAGGCAATACATGGATATATTCATTCGAGAATAACGTCCTGCACGCACTGCGTTGGTACAAGTCGAGATCCCTCCAGGACATCCGCAAAATAGCACTCGGGTGTGCGGTGCTCCTTGCCCTCCTGTGGCCCCCTGGCCACCTCGACGGCATCCATCTTCGCCCACAACATCTTGCAACGAGCGAAGGCCATGCGAGCATCCTCGATGCAGACGGATCGCTTGACGATGTCTAGCCACGGACAAGCCTCCACCACCCGCTTCACAAGGCCGAAATAACTTCTAGGTATAGCTTCGGCCGGCCATAATCGGATTACGAAATCCTTCATGGCCAGTTCGGCCACCCTATGCAGCTCGACAAACTGCTTCAGTTGATCGGAAAAGGCCACCGAATGTTCTAGCACAGCATACTGCAACCAGAACAGCTTCTCCGGAGAATCCCCTTCCCTGGCTCGGAAGAACTCCAGCATTGGATACACTGCACGGCAGATCCACAAACCCCCTGCGCAACTCCGAATTCGGGTTAGTAAAAGGTACTTCCTCTCCACATACTTGCTTTGCATGTTAAATGCCTTACCCGCTGTGATCTTCTTCGCCTCCTGGATCTCCCTGGAGAGCGTCCCGGGCCCCATTCCTTGCGGCCTCTAAGCTCTGACGAGCCTTGATAAGTTCGTCCCCTCAGGCCGAGGCCTCGTGCTCCAAAGCTTCACAATTCTTCACCAAGTCTTGGAGCTCCTGCTGGACCTCCCCGACCCGAGCCTTGAGCTTCTTACAGGCGGCTTGCTGTAGGACAACCTTCCCCTCGGCTTCGGCCAGGGCCTTTCTCAGGGCCTCGACCTCAGTCGTCGCTTCTATACAAATCATGGCATTTTGGTCATCGCATACAATTTTCTTCTTTTCGAATATATTACAGGTTATTGCTTACCTTGTTTCTCCTGGAACTGCCTCTTTGCTTGGCCCAGCTCCTCCTCGGCCTCCGCCAGTTTCTGCTTCAGTCCAGAAACTTTGGCAGTATGCGAGGCCACGGCTAGGAACGACGCCTACATTTCAGAAAAATTAAGTTAGTTTCCTGTTAAAACGAGATTCATCATTTATCCGGCTTTTTCTTTCCGAACACCAGACAGTTTCTTAGGGGCTACTGGTCTACACTGGGATTTTTTCCTTGTTCGGCGTCTCTTCCTCAAAACCTATCAGCAAGCTGCTGCAGGCTTCGGTTAATCCGCTCTTGGCGGACTGAACCTTTTCAATCACCATGCCCATAAGGGCTGCTCATCCATGATGGTAGCGCCTCGTGGTGCCTCCAGCAGGTTATCCGGTGCCCCTGGTTGGACAGGGGCCACCGGCGCAACAGGCATCCCCCTTCTATCGAAGGACGGTGCATGCTGGATTCCGGAGCTGCCTCAGTCTCCGGAATTGAGTCCGTTTGAGGGCCGAACTGTGTACCGCCCTCACCGCCAGTATCATTAGGGATTGAGTCCCCTTGGTCTCCAGCGACGAAGGTTTCGCCTTCGGGCGCCTCCTGAGCCTCTCCCCCACCGAGGACAGTCCTTTGGGACAGCACCTCCGCATCCTCCTTGGTCTTGGGGGAGTGTGCATCCGGCAGGGAGTAACTGGCCATCGCCTTGGAATCCAGCGAGCCTCCTAACGAAGATCGCTGGGAGCTGTTGTGGACCAGACTACAATAACATTTGCCAATCGTTTCAATACAATGAGGAGGAGAAACTTTATAGGCGGATAAGGTATTAGTACTTACGATGCGGCCCGAGGCTTAGTGCTACCTATTGAGCACTGCATTGATTTTCCCCGAAGAGGAAGGGATGATGCAGCAAAGTAGCATAAGTATTTCCCTCAGTTTTTGAGAACCAAGGTATCAATCCACTAGGAGGCTATGCGCGAGTCCCTCGTACCTGCACAAAACAAATAAATCCTCGCAACCAACACAAATAGGGGTTGTCAATCCCTATAAGGCCACTTACGAGAGTGAGATCTGATAGATATGATAAGATAATATTTTTGGTATTTTTATGATAAAAGATGCAAAATAAAATAAAGGCAAAGTAAATAGCAAAGGAAATAACTAAGTAGTAGGAGATCAATATGATAAAGATAGACCCGGGGGCCATAGGTTTCACTGGTGGCTTCTCTCGAGAGCATAAGTATTCTACGATGGGTGAACAAATTACCGTTGAGAAATTGACAGAATTGAGCATAGTTATGAGAATATCTAGGTATGATCATGTATATAGGCATCACGTCCGAGACAAGTAGACCGACTCCTGCCTGCATCTACTACTATTACTCCACTCATCGACCGCTATCCAACATGTATCTAGAGTATTAAGTTAAAAATAGAGTAACGCCTTAAGCAAGATGACATGATGTAGAGGGATAGACTCATGCAATATGAAGAAAACCCCATCTTGTTATCCTCGATGGCAACAATACAATATGTGCCTTGCTGCCCCTACTGTCACTGGGAAAGGACACCGCCAGATTGAACCCAAAGCTAAGCACTTCTTCCATTGCAAGAAAGATCAATCTAGTAGGCCAAACCAAACTGATAATTCAAAGAGAGTTGCAAAGATAATCAATCATACATAAAAGAATTCAGAGAAGATTCAAATATTATTAATAGATAGACTTGATCATAAACCCACAATTCATCGGTCTCAACAAACACACCGCAAAAAGAAGATTGCATCTAATAGTTCTCCACAAGAGAGGGGGAGAACATTGTATTGAGATCCAAAAAGAGAGAAGAATCCATCTAGCTACTAACTATGGACCCGTAGGTCTGAGGTAAACTACTCACACTTCATCGGAGAGGCTATGGTGTTGATGTAGAAGCCCTCCGTGATCGATACCCCCTCCGGCGGAGCTCCGGAACAGGCCCCAAGATGGGATCTCGTGGATACAGAAAGTTGCGGCGGTGGAATTAGGGTTTTGGCTCCGTATATGATCGTTTGGGGGTACGTGGATATATATAGGAGGAAGGAGTACGTCGGTGCAGCAACAAGGGGCCCACGAGGGTGGAGGGCACGCCAAGGGTAGGCTGGCGCGCCACCTACCTCGTGGCCTCTTGTTTCCTTTCTTAACGTAGGGTCCAAGTCTCCCGGGCCTTGTTTGTTGATAAAATCACATTCCCGAAGGTTTCATTCTGTTTGGACTCTGTTTGATATTCCTTTTCTTCGAAACCCTAAAACAGGCAAAAAACAGCAATTCTGGGCTGGGCCTCCGGTTAATAGGTTAGTCCCAAAAGTAATATAAAAGTGGATAATAAAGCCCAATAATGTCCAAAACAGTAGATAATATAGCATGGATCAATCAAAAATTATAGATATGTTGGAGACGTATCAAGCATCCCCAAGCTTAATTCCTGCTCGTCCTCGAGTAGGTAAATGATAAAAACAGAATTTTTGATGCGGAGTGCTACTTGGCATAATTTTAATGTAATTCTTCTTAATTGTGGTATGAATATTCAGATCCGAAAGATTCAAGACAAAAGTTCATATTGACATAAAAATAATTATACTTCAAGTATACTAACAAAGCTATTATGTCTTCTCAAAATAACATGGCTAAAGAAAGTTATCCCTACAAAATCATATAGTCTGGCTATCCTCTATCTTCACCACACAAAATATTTAAATCATGCACAACCCCGATGACAAGCGAAGCAATTGTTTCATACTTTTGACATTCTCAAAACTTTTTCAATCTTCACGCAATACATGAGCGTGAGCCATGGATATAGCACTATAGGTGGAATAGAGTGGTGGTTGTGGAGAAGACCAAAAGGGAGAAGATAGTCTCACATCAACTAGGCGTATCAATAGGCTATGGAGATGCCCATCAATCGATATCAATGTGAGTGAGTAGGGATTACCATGCAACAGATGCACTAGAGCTATAAGTATATGAAAGCTCAAAAAGAAACTAAGTGGGTGTGCATCCAACTTGCTTGCTCATGAAGACCTAGGGCATTTTGAGGAAGCCCATCATTGGAATATACAAGCCAAGTTCTATAATGAAAGATTCCCACTAGTATATGAAAGTGATAACATGAGAGACTCTCTACTATGAAGATCATGGTGCTACTTTGAAGCACAAGTGTGGTAAAAGGATAGTAACATTGTCCCTTCTCTCTTTTTCTCTCATTTTTTTTTCTTTTCTCTTTTTTTATTTGGGCCTTTTTTATGGCCTCTTTTCTTTCTCCTTTTTTTTCTTTTTTATTTTTTGTCCGGAGTCTCATCCCGACTTGTGGGGGAATCATAGTCTCCATCATCCTTTCCTCACTGGGACAATGCTCTAATAATGATGATCATCACACTTTTATTTTTCTTACAACTCAACAATTACAACTCGATACTTAGAACAAAATATGACTCTATATGAATGCCTCCGGCGGTGTACCGGGTTATGCAATGACTCATGAGTGACATATATGAAAGAATTATGAATGGTGGCTTTGCCACAAATACGATGTCAACTACATGATCATGCTAAGCAATACGACAATGATGGAGTGTGTCATAATAAACGGATTGGTGGAAAGTTGCATGGCAATATATCTCGGAATGGCTATGGAAATGCCATAATAGGTAGGTATGGTGGCTGTTTTGAGGAAGGTATATGGTGGGTGTATGATACCGGCCAAAGGTGTGCGGTACTAGAGAGGCTAGTAAAGGTGGAAGGGTGAGAGTGCGTATAATCCATGGACTCAACATTAGTCATAAAGAACTCATATACTTATTGCAAAAAATCTACAAGTTATCAAAGCAAAGTATTACGCGCATGCTCCTAGGGGGATAGATTGGTAGGAAAAGACCATCGCTCATCCCCGACCGCCACTCATAAGGAAGGCAATCAAAAAATAAATCATGCTCCGACTTCATCACATAACGGTTCACCATATGTGCATGCTACGGGAATCACAAGCTTCAACACAAGTATTTCTCAAATTCACAACTACTCAACTAGCATGACTTTAATATCACCATCTTCATATCTCAAAACAATTATCAAGTATCAAACTTATCATAGTATTCAACACACTCATAAGAGAATTTTTTTATTCTTGAATACCTAGCATATTAAGACTTTAAGAAAATTACCATGCTATTTAAGACTCTCAAAATAATCTAAGTGAAGCATGAGAGATCAATAGTTTCTATAAAACAAATCCACCACCATGCTCTAAAAGATATAATTGAAGTACTAGAGCAAAATTGTATAACTCAAAAGATATAAGCGAAGCACCTAGAGTATTCTAACAAATTCTAAATCATGTATGGCTCTCTCAAAAGGTGTGTACAGCAAGGATGATTGTGGTAAACTAACAAGCAAAGACTCAAATAATACAAGACGCTCCATGCAAAACACATATCATGTGGCGAATAAAAATATAGCTCCAAGTAAAGTTACCGATAGAAGTAGACGAAAGAGGGGATGCCTTCCGGGGCATCCCCAAGATTTGGCTTTTAAGTGTCCTTAGATTATCTTGGGGGTGCCATGGGCATCCCCAATCTTAGGCTCTTTGTCGGTGTCAAAACCGGCGGATCTCGGGTAGGGGGTCCCGAACTGTGCGTCTAGGCCAGATGGTAACATGAGGCAAGGGACACGAAGTTTTACCCAGTTTCGGGCCCTCTTGATGGAGGTAAAACCCTACGTCCTACTTGATTAATATTGAAGATATTGGTGTTATAAGAGTAGATCTACCATGAGATCAGAAAGGCTAAACCCTAGAAGCTAGCCTATGGTATGATTGTATGTTGTGATTGTTGTCCTACAGACTAAAACCCTTCGGTTTATATAGGCACCGGAGAGGGTTAGGGTTACACAAGGTCGATTACAAAGGAGGAGATATCCATATACGTATTGCCTAGCTTGCCTTCCACGCCAAGTAGAGTCCCATCCGGACACGAGACGAAGTCTTCAATCTTGTATCTTCATAGTCTAACAGTCCGGCCAATGGACATAGTCCGGCTGTCCGGAGACCCCCTAATCCAGGACTCCCTCAGTAGCCCCTGAACTTGGCTTCAATGACGATGAGTCCGGAGCACAGTTGTCTTCGGCATTGCAAGGTGGGTTCCTTCTCTGAATACATCACAGAAGAATCTGAATACGAGGATAGTGTCCGAACCTGCAAAATAAGTTCCACATTTCACCATAGAGAGAATAATATTTTCGCATATCTAATCCGCTAGCTTGTTTTGGCAACATGACGTTACGTCATGGCCCGGTGATTATTCGAACCGTTTCTTTTAACCAGCCCCGCACATAACGCGAGGCAGTTTTTCGACACGTCTTGTCAAAGCAGAGATCGTGTCCCCTTATTACGGGATTCTCATCAATACGGGCGTGGGTAACCCAACCGCGCCATCAATTGCGGCGCTTGGGGGATAAGCGAGTTTTACCAGGCAAGTGGGGACGTTTAATTTTGTACGCCCATATAAAGGGATAAGGATTCACCTTTCTATCCACGCCTTCTTCCTCCTCTGCTCATCCGCTCCCGCACACTCGAGCTCTAGCGCCCAAGTCCTCACTTCCATCTCAACCTTCTCCAACCATGTCCGGAGCGGGAGGCAAGTGGATGGTCTCCTCCGTCACGGAGGGAGACGTCAAGAAACTGAGGAGAGCCGGATACCTGCCCGACGACATCGCGCACCGGCTCCCAGATGAGGGACAGCTCATCCCCACCCCCGAGCCCCATGAGAGGGTGGTATTCCTCACCCATTTCCTCCGCGGACTGGGATTCCCTCTCCATCCCTTTGTCCGGGGGCTCATGTTTTATTACAGCATGGATTTCCACGATCTGGCCCCAAAGTTCATCCTCAACATCTTGGTGTTTATCGTCATGTGCGAGGCCTTCCTCCGCATCAAGCCCCACTTCGGCTTATGGCTGAAGACCTTCAATGTCAAGCCGAAGGTAGTGAGCGGCCACCAGGCGGAGTGCGGAGGCGCCATGGTGGGCAAGATGCCCAACATCACATGGCTCGAGGGCACCTTCATGGACACCATAAAGGGGTGGCAATCGGGGTGGTTCTATATCACCGAGCCGCGTGATCCCGCATGGGTAGTGGCCCCCGCGTTCCGATCTGGCATCCCCATGCGGCTCACCTCCTAGAAAGAGAAGGGCCTTTCCTAGGGTAATTCAAAAGAGCTGACCGGACTCCAGTCATGTATTCAGAACATGGTGGATAAGAAGCTCAAGCTTGTCAACATAGTCCAGGTTATGCTCGTCCGCCGAATACTCCCGTGCCAACAACAGGAGTTTACCTTGTGGGAGTTCAATTCGGCGCAACACCAAACTCTGAACAAGCTCTTCGACACAACTCACGTAGATGCCCGGAGGGTGCTGTTCAAGGGCGCCGCGGTCCCTCCCCCCATTACTGAGGATCGCGGATTCAGCGTGAAGCGCCACGCCAGTGTGGTAAGTTGTTTTACCTTTCACAGGATACTTGTTTTTTATATAGATTGATTCTATGCGGGATCTAAACTCCCGTGCCGTTAACAGGACTGGCAGAAGATGGACGGACAAATCGACTGTTTGGCTCCCTTGCCCGAAGGCCCTGCCGACGCCCTTCTAGCGAAGATGTTGACTCTGGCCCCTTATAAGGTGCCGGAGAAGACCCAGAAGGCCAAGGGAGCTCAAAAGAGTTCCCGACGCCAGGCGTCATCGGACTCACCGTCCGATGAGTCTGCGGCGCACTCTTACCCCGAAGATGAGGAAGAGGAAGAAGAGGCTCCCCCACCAACTGGGGGAGACAAGAAAAGGAAGGTCGCCCCAACTGGGGAGGCCAGAGGGTCCAAGAAGGGAAGGATGCTCCTTCCGGACATCTCTACCACCGCCAACGAAAGTGAAGACGAGTGGTTGCCCAGGGCCAAGCCCCAGGGGAGATCGTAAGTATTCAGATACCAAAGTAACCCATAGGATTCCTTTGTCGCATTGCTTTCCCTAACACCGAACTCAATTGTGCAGGCCGCCCCGAGCCAATATCGAGGTATCCTCGGACGGCTCCCTGGGCTCGTCGGACATGGATAGCGATCCATTCCCGACCGCCACCTCCCCTCATCCAGCCGGCGACGCCGAGGTGCTGTCTCAAGAGGCAGATCGAGGGGGACAGTCCCGAAAGCGCCTCAAGGCGACCTTCCGGACTCCGGGAGCCGAGGGGACGGGGTCCCCGAGAGCTCTGAATTCGGCCCTCAACCGAACACCGCATCGGACCCTCCAACGGCTCCGAGCTCGGGCTGGTGGTCCCCTTCTAAGGGGGGTGAGACGCTTGTGCCGGTGACCTCTGTCCATCCAGAGGCACCGGACACTATGTTGGAAGCGATTCGCAGTGCTTCCATCGAGGAGGAGCACCGCACTATCATGAGTGCGCTGATCCAGAAGGTTCAGTCCACCAAGAGTAGATTGACTGAAGCCTGTACTAGCCTTCTAACAGGCTTCGAGGTAAGTGTTTTAAAATGTAGTAGAAATATTACCGCATAGACAGTAGCCCCTGATGCTTTGTTCGGTGTTCACAAAGAAAAGCTAAACAGAGGATCAAATAATATCGCAGGAGTCTAATATTAGTATGTCAATATGCATATGCAGGCTTCGCTGCTGGCGTCCGCCGCACTAACTACGGAGGTCGTCGCACTGACGGAGGCCCTGGAGGGGTCCCAGAAAGAGGTTGGCCTTGCTAAGAGGCAGCTCGAGGAGAACAAGGGTAACTAATACCCCGCCTATAGATGAGGAAAAGGACGCGATTGCTAAATGACAGGATCATTGTATGTTTGCCAGGGGCCACGACCGAGGTTGCGACCCTGAAGCAAGCGCTGTCCCAGGCCGAAGAGAAGGCGGCCCAGGAGTGCACCGAGTGAGAGAGGCACGAGGCTCAGGTGGAGGTGCAGCAAGAGCTCCAGGCTCTCGTGACAAAGCACGAGGTGTTGGAGCTTGACTTGAAGACGCGAGAGTCTGAGCTAGTCGCGGCCCGTGAGAGCGCGAAGAGTGCCAAGGCCGAGGCCCAGAAGGCCCTTCAGGAGATCGATGCGATAAAGAAGATATCGGCGGGTAAGGCTTTCTATATGCAAAGCAAGCATGTAAAAGTAAATTATCGATTACTTCCCCGGATCCGGAGCTCTGCAGGAGCACTCGTAGATTTTCCCTGCAGTGTGTCCGATGCCGCACAATTTTACCATGCCGAGGACGGTAGGTCGACGGAGAAGTTGTTGTGGTCTCAGTATGCTGAGGCCGAACATCCGGTGCCGATGAGTGACCAGCTGAAGCAGATGACCGAGCTACATAAGGCGGCCGATCAGGCCATGAAGGGCTTCATAGTCCGGTTGTGGCCTAGCGATGCCCTTCCGAATAGATTCTTTGGCCTGGTGAGGTGGCTTGTGGATGCCTGCCCACGGCTGGAGGTCGTCAAATGATCTGTCTGCATTGAAGGTGCACGCCGGGCCTTTGCCCGTGTAAAAACACAGTGGGTCAAGCTAGACGCCGTGAAGCTGATCAAGGAGGGGCCACCGGAGGGCAGGGAGCACCGCCACCCCGAGATGTAGTACGAGGGTGTTCTGCCGGGCGCCCGTCTTCTCGCGGATGAGTGTTTGCAAAATGTAATATTTGAATGAGACTTGCTCGGTTTGTCCTGTGTGTATGAAAACTTGTATCGTATTTGCTATGAAACGCTTGTGTGAATTTAAAACATTACCTTTTGTTTGGCTGTTTATCCAATCTGAGAGATGGCTAGTCCTCGGCTTCTGCCCCCATGCCACGAGTGCCGGGGTGTTCGGGATAAACCTGAGCACTCTTGTTCCCATGTTTCGGTCCTTTGAGGGAGGTGCTCAGCACAACGAACAAGGCAACCGGACTAATAATGCTTTATCACTCTCACTTAGCCATAGAATTCTATAATTTTAAATTTCGGCGAAGCCCCTGGTATTCGGAAGGCCGAATTCGGGGTGCGATACACGCCTGTAAGCCGGACGGAGCCGGCCCCTCGCCCTAAGCGGCATAAGTCTTTAGGGACTCGAAAAACCTCGCTGAACAGTGACCAGTCTCTCGTGTTATCATGACAGTCAGTTTTAGCTTTCCCTACTTAGGTGCTCGGCCCGGCAGAACCGGGGCACAATCGCAGTAGTTCTCCTAGCGCTACCTTAGCCGATAGAGCGAAACGTAAGGTACCAAAACATAGGAGCCGGGCAAACCCAACATTTGACCAAAGACATGATTCAGAGCTGATGCATATAATGCTATAAGTTCGGGATGCCGCACTTGTGAAAGTGTTCGGACTTTTCACAGCATATTGCGGGTACGTAAGCCCCTGGTGCATTGGCCGTACAAGAGTGTATGGTTGCTAGGCATCATTAATGAACACATAAATATGTATACAGATAACAAAAATGCGATAATAGTCATAATGTCATGCATTGTATACTAAAAAATTGCATTAAAGCAGAGTGATACAGATAGTGTAATAAGTAAAAGAGTAGGACTATGTCCCTTCCAAGGGAGAGGTGAGGAATTATATGAAATCTGTACTCCACCTTGGAATTCCGAAGTTGTCGGCCTCCTTGGTTGCTGTATCATGTGTTCGGCAATAGAGCTGCCGGACAGTGTTTCCAGAGATTGAAGTCCTAAAAGAAAAAGAAAAAGAACCAAACGGGAAGCCCCTGGTGCGGTTTAGGCCGCGTTTTGGGGCGTGTCGTAGTTGTGCCCCCCTCCCCACCTGTGCCCATGGTATTTTTAATGCGTAATTATGTACGTGTGGCACGAGCAACGCCGTTGGGCTGGGATTGGGGTGGCCGCCGTATTGCTACGCGAGCTCAGATCGCGCCAGGCGGTCTGTTTGCCGATTGCCCCGAGCGCGCTTGAAGGTGTCCGGGCTTTGAAACGCCGAATTGGTAGATTGCCTTGAGAGGCTGCTTTGCGCTTTTGCTGCGAGGGCCGCGGTGTGTTCCTCTGTTCGGAGAGAGCGCTCTGTGTTTCCATTGACTGTAATAACTCCGCGAGGTCTTGGCATCTTGAGCTTGAGGTATGCATAGTGTGGTACCGCATTGAATCTAGCGAATGCGGTTCGTCCGAGCAGCGCGTGATAACCACTGTGGAACGGTTCTATATTGAAGATTAACTCTTCGCTTCGGAAGTTATCCGGGGATCCGAAGACCACTTCCAGTGTAATTGAGCCTGTTCAGTGGGCCTCTACGCCTGGAATGACGCCGTTAAAGGTCGTCTTTGTGGGTTTGATCCTTGAGGGGTCTATAGCCATTTTGCGCACTGTGTCTTGATAAAGCAGGTTCAGGCTGCTGCCGTCGTCCATAAGGACTCGAGTGAGGTGAAATCCGTCGATGATTGGGTCTAGGACCAGTGCGGCGAATCCGCCATGACAGATACTAGTGGGGTGGTCCCTGCAATCGAAGGTGATTGGACAGGAGGACCAAGGGTTGAACTTTGGGGCGACTGGCTCCAACGCATATACGTCCCTGAGCACACGCTTCTGCTCCCTCTTGGGGTTGTGGGTTGTGTATATCATGTTCACCGTCCGCACTTGAGGGGGAAACCTCTTCTATCCTCCAGTGTGCGGTTGCCGGGGTTCTTCCTCGTCATCGCTATGTGGCCCCTTGTCCTAGTTTTCGGCAATTAACTTGCCGGCCTACTTGAACACCCAACAATCCCTGTTGGTGTGATTGGCTGGCTTGTCTGGGGTGCCGTGTATTTGACACGAGCGATCGAGTATACGGTCCAAGCTGGATGGACCCAGCGTACTTTGTTTGAATGGCTTTTCCGCTGACCGGGTTTAGAGCCTTTGAATCCGGCATTGACTGCCGTATCCTCAGTACTTTCACCGTTAATGCGGCTCTTATGCTTGTTGTGACGTGACCTGTTGTTGCCGTCCTTGGTATCTGAGGTACCATGGTTCTTTTATATGTTGTTACTGCAAGCCAACCAGCTGTCGTCTCCCGCACAAAACTGGGTCATGAGCATCGTGAGGGCTGCCATAGATTTCGGCTTTTCCTGACCAAGGTGCCGGGCTAGCCACTCATCTTGGATGTTGCGCTTGAAAGCCGCTAAGGCCTCCACATCCGGACAGTCAATGATTTGATTTTTCTTTGTAAGGAACCGAGTCCAGAATTGCCTGGCCGACTCTTCTGGCTGCTGAATTATGTGGCTCAAGTAATCGGCGTCTGGCGCTTGCACATAAGTGACCTAAAAGTTGTCGAGGAATGCGGCCTCCAGATCTTCCCAACAGCTAATGGAGTCCGCTGGCAAGCTATTAAGCCAATGCCGCGCTGGTCCTTTGAGTTTTAGTGGGAGGTATTTGATGGCATGTAAGTCATCACCGCGGGCCATGTGGATGTGGAGGAGGAAGTTCTCAATCCATACTGCGGGATCTGTTCTGCCATCATATGATTCAATGTTTACAGGTTTGAAACCTTCTGGGAATTGATGTTCCATTACTTCGTCTATGAAGCATAAGGGGTCTGCGGCGCCTCTATATTGGGATATATCGCGACGCAGCTCGTATGGGTCCTGCCCGATGTGTTCGGCCCGGCCGGATTTGCTTTTACTATATCCGGTGTGACGTTTACCATCTTGTAGAGTGGTGCGCCCTCGTGATCCGTAGATCGATCTTGAATGCTTTGCTTTGTCCTCCAATATGTCTCGCAGGTCTGGCGTATCTCCCCATGCCTTTTTATTTGGATGGCGTTGGGGTGGAGGCTGAGCTTTTGGCTGGAATGCTTCTCTATCGCGGCCACGAGGTGGCCGATCAGCCGTATCATACGCTTCTTCCTGCAGTCAGGGTAGTAACCTGCGCCCTGGGTAACTCTTGGAGGGACGATCAAGTTTATATTCCTCGGCCGCGAGGACTTCAGTCCATTTGTCAGCTAGCAGGTCTTGATTAGCTTGAAGCTGCTGCTGCTTTTTCTTCAGGCTATTTGTCGTGGCCATAAGCCTACGCTTGAAGCGCTCTTGTTCGAATTCATCATCGCCGAGGCTTGCCTCGTCTTCGGAGGGGGGCATGTAATTGTCATCCTCCTCCTCTCCGCCAGCCGCTCTCTCAGGAGAGCTGGCTCCTCCATCCTCCTGATCTAACTCTTGCTGGAGGGGATTTTTGTTGTCTTTGGCGCTATCCGAAGTGTTATTATCTCCTGTGCCGGTATCACCAGTTTTGCTTTGGCGGGACTCAGAGCGGCGCCGCTGACGTCGGCGCTTGGGTTGCTTCTTGGACGGGTCATCCTCCGCTATCTCGTTGCCATTGCCTTCATTGACTGTATCCACCATGTATATGTCATACGACAAGGTGGCTTTCCAGCCCTATAGGTGCTGGTTCATGTTCGTCTCCAACATCGTCGTCCATAACGTCGATGTCTTCGGAGTTGAAGTCGAGAAGGTCGGTTAAATCATTGACTATGGCTACAAAGTGGGTGGTGGGTGGGCGTCAAATTTCTTCGTCGTCCGCATCCCAGTCCTGTTGGCCATAATCCGGCCACGACTCTCCTGACAAAGAGAGAGACCTTAGTGAATTCAGAATGTCGCCAAAGGGCGAGTGCTGAAAGATATCTGCAACGATGAATTCCATGATCGGCGCCCAATCGGATTCGATTGGCAGGGGCGCAGATGGTTCGGGGTCCGGAAGAGAGTCCGGCACCTTGGAGTCACGGGCTGCGCAGAAGATTATGCTGGTGTTTGGCTTGATCACCGTCGAGACTGCAGCCCCTGAGGCGGTGTCTAGCCACCCGTCCTCGATTGGCGCAGCTGGCTCCAAGCTAAGGGTCGGAGCTGATGCGGGCACGGCCTCTGGGGTACCGTTCGATGGCAGACCTAGGTCATACCCATCGCGACAGTGTGGTGCGCCCGGCTATGGCTCGAATCCGTCGAAGATCAAGTCCCCACGGATGTTGGCCGTGTCATTCAAACTTCCAAATCTGACCTGATGGCCAGGGGCGTAGCTTTCAATCTGCTCCAGATGGCCAAGCGAATTAGCCCATAGTGCAAAGCCGCCGAATACGAAGATCTGTCCGGGGAGAAAAGTCTCACCCTAGACCGCATCACTATCGATGATAATAGGAGCCATCAAGCCTAACGGCGATGACACATAGGAACTCTCAGTGAAAGCACCAATGTCGGTGTCAAAACCGGCGGATCTTGGGTAGGGGGTCCCGAACTGTGTGTCTAGGCTGGATGGTAACAGGAGGCAAGGGACACGAAGTTTTACCCAGGTTCGGGCCCTCTTGATGGAGTTAAAACCCTACGTCCTGCTTGATTAATATTGAAGATATGGGTGTTACAAGAGTAGATCTACCACGAGATCAGAGAGGCCAAACCCTAGAAGCTAGCCAATGGTATGATTGTAAGTTGTGATTGTTGTCCTATGGACTAAAACCCTTCGGTTTATATAGACACCGGAGAGGGTTAGGTTTACACAAGGTCGGTTATAAAGGAGGAGATATCCATATACGTATTGCCTAGCTTGCCTTCCACACCAAGTAGAGTCCCATCCGGACATGAGACGAAGTCTTCAATCTTGTATCTTCATAGTCTGACAGTCCGGCCAATGGAGATAGTCTGGCTGTCTGGAGACCCCCTAATCTAGGACTCCCTCACACTTGCCACTCCTTGTCCATAATCCATCAAATCTTTACCCAAAACTTGAAAACTTCACAACACAAAACTTAAAGTAGAAAATCTCGTGAGCTCCATTAGCGAAAGAAAATAAAAGACCACTTCAAAGTACTGTAATGAACTGATTATTTATTTATATTGGTGTTATACCTACCGTATTCCAACATCTCTATGGTTTATAAACTATTTTACTAGCCATAGATTCATCAAAATAAGCAAACAACACATGAAAAACAGAATCTGTCAAAAACAGATCAGTCTGTAGTAATCTGTAACTAGAGCAAGATATGGAACCCCAAAAATTCTAAAATAAACTAATGGACGTGAGGAATTTATCTATTAATCATCTGCAAAAAGAATTAACTAAATAGAGCTTTTCAAATAAAAATGGCAGTAGTTCTCGTGAGCGCTAAAGTTTCTGTTTTTTACAGCAAGTTCAACAAGACTTTCCCCAAGTCGTCCCAACGGTTCTACTTGGCACAAACACTAATTAAACACAAAAAACACAAAAAAAACAGAGGCCAGATAAATTATTTATTACTAAACAGGAGCAAAAAGCAAGGAATAAAAATAAAATCGGGTTGCCTCCCAACAAGCGCTATCGTTTAACGCCCCTAGGTAGGCATAACAAGCAAGAATAGATCTAGGTATCTCATAATATATTCATAAGGTAATTTTATTTTATTTCTAGGAAAGTGTTCCATGCCTTTCCTTAATGGAAATTGGAATCTAATATTTCCTTCCTTCATATCAATAATTGCACCAATCGTTCTAAGGAAAGGTCTAGCAAGAATAATGGGACATGAAGGATTGCAGTCTATGTCAAGAACAATAAAATCTACGGGCACGTAATTCCTATTTGCAACAATAAGAACATCAGTAATTCTTCCCATGGGTTTCTTAATGGTGGAATCCGCAAGGTGCAAGTTTAGAGAGCAATCATCAAAATCACAGAAACCTAACAAATCACAGAAGTCTTTGGAATCGTTGAAACACAAGCACCCAAATCACATAAAGCATAGCATTCATGATCTTTAATTTTAATCTTAATAGTTGGTTCCCACTCATCATAAAGATTTCTAGGGATAGAAACTTCCAATTCAAGTTTTTCTTCATAAGATTGCATCAAGGCATCAATGATATGTTTAGTAAACGCTTTATTTTGACTATAAGCATGAGGAGAATTTAGCACGGATTGCAACAAGGAAATACAATCAATCAAAGAGCAATTTTCATAGTTAAATTCCTTGAAATCCATAATAGTGGGTTTAGCAACATCTACGGTTTTAATTTCTTCAATCCCACTTTTATCAAATTTAGCATCAAGATCAACAAATTCCGAATTCTTGGAACGCCTTCTAGGTAAAGGTGGATCATATTCAGTCCCATCATTATCAAGATTCATATAGAAAAACAAAGATTTAATAGGGGACACATCAATAACTTTTAGATCTTCATCTTTATTTTCATAGCAATCCGGCTTAGCGGCCATCTTATTAACTAACGTAGCCTGCCTATCTGAAATTTCAGCAGTTAATTTCTCAAGACGAGCAATTTGGGATCTTAAACCATTGAATTCTTTAGACATATCATCAAGCTCTTTATTCATAAAACTCATAAAACTTTTCTGTTCTTTAAGCTCGTTTCTAAAGAAACTATTATGTTCAAATTGCAAAACCATAAAGCTCCTAACATTGCTTTTGATCTCTTCTAATCTTTTAAGTTGAAGATCACCAATTTTAGGTAGAGCGATCGTGACAAGCAAGCAAACTAGCACACAAGCAAACAAAAAGCAAGCGGGCAAAAAGAGGCAAATAGAGAAAGAGAAGGAGGATAGAGAGAGAGAGGGCGAATAAAACGGCAAGGGTGATGTGGGGGGAGAGGAGAACGAGAGGCAAATGGCAAATAATGTAATGCGGGAGATAAGGGTATGTGATGGGTACTTGGTATGTTGACATTTTCGTAGACCTCCCCGGCAACGGCGCCAGAAATCCTTCTTGCTACCTCTTGAGCACTGCGTTGGTTTTCCCCGAAGAGGAAGGGATGATGCAGCAAAGTAGCATAAGTATTTCCCATAGTTTTTGAGAACCAAGGTATCAATCCAGTAGGAGGCTACGCGCGAGTCCCGAGTACCTGCACAAAACAAATAAATCCTCGCAACCAACGCAAATAGGGGTTGTCAATCCCTATAAGGCCACTTACGAGAGTGAGATCTGATAGATATGATAAGATAATGTTTTTGGTACATTTATGATAAAAGATGCAAAGTAAAATAAAGGCAAAGTAAATAGCAAAGGAAATAACTAAGTAGTAGGAGATGAATATGATAAAGATAGACCCAGGGGCCATAGGTTTCACTAGTGGCTTCTCTCGAGAGCATAAGTATTCTACGGTGGGTGAACAAATTACTGTTGAGCAATTGACAGAATTGAGCATAGTTATGAGAATATCTAGGTATGATCACGTATATAGGCATCACGTCCGAGACAAGTAGACCGACTCCTGCCTGCATCTACTACTATTACTCCACTCATCGACCTCTATCCAACATGTATCTAGAGTATTAAGTTAAAAATAGAGTAACGCCTTAAGCAAGATGACATGATGTAGAGGGATAGACTCATGCAATATGAAGAAAACCCCATCTTGTTATCCTCGATGGCAACAATACAATATGTGCCTTGCTGCCCCTACTGTCACTGGGAAAGGACACCGCCAGATTGAACCCAAAGCTAAGCACTTCTTCCATTGCAAGAAAGATCAATCTAGTAGGCCAAACCAAACTAATAATTCAAAGAGAGTTGCAAAGATAATCAATCATACATAAAAGAATTCAGAGAAGATTCAAATATTATTAATAGATAGACTTGATCATAAACCCACAATTCATCGGTCTCAACAAACACACCGCAAAAAGAAGATTACATCGAATAGTTCTCCACAAGAGAGGGGGAGAACATTGTATTGAGATCCAAAAAGAGAGAAGAAGCCATATAGCTACTAACTATGGACCCGTAGGTCTGAGGTAAACTACTCACACTTCATCGGAGAGGCTATGGTGTTGATGTAGAAGCCCTCCGTTATCAATACCCCCTCCGGCGGAGCTCTGGAACAGGCCCCAAGATGGGATCTCGTGGATACAGAAAGTTGCGGCGGTGGAATTAGGGTTTTGGCTCCGTATCTGATCATTTGGGGGTAGTGGATATATATAGGACGAAGGAGTATATCGGTGGAGCAACAGGGATCCCACGAGGGTGGAGGGCGCGCCTAGGGTAGGCAGGTGCGCCCCCATGCCTCGTGGCCTCCTGTTTCCTTTCTTGACGTAGGCTCCAAGTCTCCTGGGTTTTTTTTGTTGAGAAAATCATGTTCCTGAAGGTTTCATTCAGTTTGGACTCCATTTGATATTCCTTTTCTTCGAAACCCTAAAACAGGCAAAAAACAACAATTCTGGGCTGGGCCTCCGGTTAATAGGTTAGTCCCAAAAATAATATAAAAGTGGATAATAAATCCCAATAATGTCCAAAACAGTAGATAATATAGCATGGAGCAATCAAAAATTATAGATACGTTGGAGACGTATCACTTAGCGCGGGGGCGTCTCTCTAGACTGTCATCAACGTTCCATGCGGAGTTACCCGCTAGGGAGCCCTTCCCCCTTTTGGGCGCCTCCACCTCCAGAGTTGTGGACGCCGCCCTCTTCTTCCTCCCCCCGTCGGGGGGAGATTCGCTCTCCTCCTCTTCCTTGTCCGCGTCGTCTTCAGCGACGGGGGAATGGGCCTTGTCTTCGGACGCCACGTCGGAAGTGCCCTTGCGATGGTGGCCACTACGGACCCCATTGGCCTTTCCTGTGGCCTTCTTCTCTGGTGCCTTGTAAGGCGCCGGCTCCAGCATCTTCACTAAACATAGAGTGACTAGCTCCTCGGGCAGGGGAGCCGGACACCGATCTTCTTCGCCTGCTTCAACCAGTACTGAAAAAGCAATGGTAATGAAAGCATTAGATATCACCCTTGAAACAAGCAAGTAAGGGATGTGTTAAAAATGACATACCTCGGTTGGGAGGTTATTTATGTCGTGGCCACAATCCGAATCAGTGGCCGGCGGTATCTCGTTGCCGTTGAAAAGAAACTTCCAAGCATCTTCATGAGTCGTTCCGAAGAGCCTCAGCAAGGTATGGTGTTTCTTAGGGTTGAAGTCCCATAGAGGACGACTACGGCTCTGGCAGGGGAGGATCCGGCGCACCAGCATCACTTGGATTATGTCGACAAGCTTAATATCCCTATCGATCATGCTTTGGATGTGCATTTGTAGCGCAATCATCTCGTCCAACGAATACCAGTTTGGGCCCTTCTCGACCCAAGAGGTGAGCCGTGCAGGAGCGCCAGAGTTGAATTCAGCAGCTGCGGCCCAGGTGGCGTCACTGGGTTCGGTGATGTAGAACCATAGCTTCTACCATTCCTTGATAGATTCCATGAATGTGCCTTTTGGCCAAGAAACATTGGTGAGCTTGCTGACCATTGTGCCCCCGCACTCTGCGTGATGTCCGTCCACCACCTTGTGCTTCACGTTGAAGGTTTTGAGCCATAACCCGAAGTGGGGGTGGATGCGTAGGAAAGCCTCGCACACGACGATGAACACCGAGATATTGAGGAAGGAGTTCGGGGATAGATCGTGGAAATCTACCCCGTAGTAGAACATAATCCCGCAGACGAAGGGGTGGAGTGGAAACCCTAGCCCGCGGAGGAAGTGAGGGATGAACACTACCCTTTCGTTGGGCTTCGGTGTGGGGATGTTCTATCCCCGGGCTAGAAGATGGTGGGCGATTTCCTTCGCCAGGTACTCGGCCGCCCGAAGCTCGGCGACGTTCTCCTCCTTAACAGAGGAGGCCATCCACTTGCCTTGACCTCCAGATCCGGACATGGTTGAGTGCTTTCTCGAGACTAGGGGAATGAGAACCTGGGCGCTGGAGCTCAAGGACGTAGAGGCAGGAGGAAAAGCATGGGGGGAGGGGAATCTTATCTCCTTATAAGTGCGGTGAATATCGAACATCCCCCCATTCGCCTTAAAATTCGCCTGCTCCCAAGGCTGTGTAAAACGGCACGGTAGGGTTACCCAAACCCATATTGATGAGAATCACGTGATAAGGGGACACGATCTCTGCTTTGACAAGACGTGCCAATGACAACCGCGTCTCGAAACATGGGGCAAAAACAGTTCGAAATTATAACCGGACAGTCATGACGTCACATTACTAAAGTTGTCAGTGTGTTAATATATTCTCTCTACGGTTGTGTGCGGTGTGTGTTATAGGTTCAGACACAATAAATTTGTCTGAAGAATATTCGGGAGTTCGGAAGGAGGAACCCACCTTGCAATGTCGAAGAAAGCACTACGCCCCGATACCTTGTTATTGAAGCCAGGTTCAGGGGCTACTGAGGGAGTCCTGGACTAAGGGGTCCTCGGGCGTTCGACCTGTTATTTATGGGCCGGGCTGATGGGTTGTGAAGATATGAAGACCGAAGACTGTACCCGTGTCCGGATGGGACTCTCCTTGGCATGGAAGGCAAGCTTGGCGAACAACTATGAAGATTCCATATTATGTAACCAACTCTATGTAACCTTAGATCCCCCCGGTGTCTATATAAACCAGAGGACTTAGTCCAGATAGGCGATACTGAATACCGTAGTCATACAGGCTAGACTTCTAGGGTTTAGCCATTACGATCTCATGGTAGATCAACTCTTGTAATACTCATACCCATCAATATCAATGAAGCAGGACGTAGGGTGTTACCTCCATCAAGAGGGCCCGAACCTGGGTAAAACTCGTGTCCCCTGTCTCTTGTTACCATCAACCTTAAACGCACAGTTCAGGAACCCCTACCCGAGATCCGCCGATTTTGACACCGACAACGGGCGAAGGTCATTCGCGCACCTTCGATGCAGACCGACTGCTTGATGGTGTCAAGACGAGGGCATACGTTGACCAGCCGCTTCACCAGTCCGAAGTAGCTGCTGGGCAGGGCGTCAGTAGGCCATAGATGGATTATCAAATCCTTCATGGCCAGTTCGGCCGCCCTGTGCAGTTCGATCAGCTGCTTCAGCTGATCGCTAAAGGGCCCCGGATGTTCTGGCGCAAGGTATTGCGACCAAAACAGCCTTCTCCATTGATCTCCCCTCTTCGGCTCAGAAGAACTCCACTGCGTCAGCAACACTGCGCGGCAGAACCAGAAACGCTATTGGAGAACTCTAAATCCGGATCAGTAAGAGGTACCTTTTCTTCACAAACTTGCTCTGCATAATAAAGGCCTTACCCACCGTGATTTTCCTGGCTTCCTGGATCTCCTGGAGGGCATCTTGGGTGTCGGCCCGGGCCTCTTGCACGCTTTGGTGAGCCTTAGCAAGTTCGGACTCTTGGTCCGAAATCTTGTGCTCCAAGGACTCACATTTCTTTGCGTCGTCCTGGAGCTCTTGCTGGACCTGCCCGACTTGTTCCTTCACCGCTCTCTCTTGGGCCTTGGCCTGCGACTTCTTGAGGGTCTTCACCTCGGTCGCAGCGCCTACGAAATATCATGATAATATGATCAACATACACAATTCATATCTTTCTACATCCGAATAGACCATTGCATACCTCGCTGGTCCTCTAGTTGTTTTTTAACATGGCTGAGCTCTTCCTCGGCCCGCTTCAAACTCTGCTTCAGATTAGAGACTTCGGTAGAATGAGAGGTCGTAGCAAGCATCGATGCCTGCTTATTCATATAGACATATATTGGTTAGTCTCCTGCGAAAATTATTTGATTCTCTGTCTGGCTTCTCTTTTCGATCACCGAAAAGTGTCTCAGGGGCTACTGTCTATACTATGATATTCTTTTTTGCATAAATTACATCGCATACCTCAAAGCCTGTCAGAAGACTCATGCAGGCTGTGGTCAGTGTGCTCTTAGCGGACCGAACCCTCTCAACCACCGCACCCATGAGGGTGCGGTGTTCTTCAAGAATGGAAGTACTTTGCATTATCCGGTGCCTCTGGATGGACAGAGGTCACCGGCGGAATAGGTGCACCTCCTTCTGCAAAGGAGGTTGCTTGCCTGATTCCGGAGCCGTGGGCCTCCGGAATAGTGTTCGGTTGGGGGCCGAATTGTACATGGCCCCCATCGCTAGTCTCCGGGGGGATTTGCTCCCCCGTGTGTCTGGTGGCCGAGGTCTCACCTTCTGGCGCTACCCTAACGACCTCCTGTTCATCTCCCTAGCCTGGGAAGGTCCTTCGGGACAACACCTCGGCGTCCTCCGTGGCCTTCGGAGAGGAGGCCTTCGGAAGTGACCTGATGTCCATACCCTTTGAATTCAGCGAGTTCCTCGAAGATGAGGATCGCTGGGAGCGGGCGTGAGCCGAACTGCAGCGCATCGACACATTAAAACCATGAAATAAATAAGTTAGATATATGTGTTCATAGGTACTTTTGAGTACCAATGATTCGGCCAGGGGCTTCTCCCTGGGGCGCCACTTGGAGCAGTTGTCCATATCCAACACGGAGTTGTCCGCCAGGGGGACCCTCCCCTTCTTGGGCACCTGTACCTCCAGATCCGTGGAGGCCCACCTTTTCTTCCTTCCCCCCTCTGGGGGAAAGTTACTTTCCTCCTCCTCCTCCTCGTCCTCAGTAGCAGGAGAGGAATGGGTTTCGGCGTCTTCGGACGTCACGTCCAAAGTGCCTTTATGGCGGAGGCCACTTCTGGTCCCCTTGGCTTTCTTCTCTGGCGCCTGGTAGGGCGCCGGAACCAGCATCTTCGTTAGAAGTGGGATAGCTGTATTTTTGGGCAGCGGAGCTGGACACTGTATCCGCTCCGCCTTCTCTGTCCAGCCCTGGCAAGACAAAGATGGAAGCTTAGAGTTCTTCCTTGAATACACAGGAGAAGGATAAACCTTGTAATACGAAAAATTTACCGAACTGGCGGGATGGGCCAGGTTGTACCCACAGTCCTCAGTTGTCTTCGGCCACATCTCATTGGCCTTGAAAAGCACCTTCCAGATGCCTTTGTGCATGACGCCAAAGAACTGTTGCAGGGTCTGGTGCTTGGCCGTATCAAACTACCACATATTGCAGGTCCGGTTCTGGCAAGGAAGTATCCGGCGGAAGAGCATCACCTGTATCACGTTGACAAGCTTGATGTTCTTGTCCACCATGCTATTGATGCACATATGCAGCGCAACCAGCTCGTCTGACGATGCCTAGTCCAGGCCCTTCTCCTGCCAGGAGGTGAGCCGCATTGGGGCCCCAGATTTGAATTCGAGGGCCGCGGCCCAACTGGTGTCGCGGGGCTTTGTAACGTAGAACCACTACTTTTGCCACCCCTTGACGGTCTCCATGAAGGTTCCTTTGGGCCATGGGACATTGGACAGCTTGCTCACCATAGCGCCTCCGCACTCTGCGTGCTGACCGCCCACCACCTTCGGCTTATATTGAAGATCTTTAGCCACAATCTGAAGTGGGGTGAGATGAGGAGGAAGGCCTCGCACACGACAATGATTGCCGAGATGTTGAGCAAGGAATTGGGGGTCAGATCATGAAAATCTAGCTCGTAGTAGAACATGAGTCTGCGGATGAATGGGCGGAGTGGAAATCCCAGCCCGCGGACGAAGTGGGGGATGAACACCACCATCTCATGGGACTTCAGGTGGGGACGATCTGCCACTTGGCCGGAAGCCGGTGGGCGATTTCTGGGGCCAAGTACCCCGCCTCCCGGAGCTTCGTAATGTCCTTCTCCATGATGGAAGAGGCCATCCACTTGCCCTGCGCTCCGGATCCGGACATGGTTGGAGCACTTTTTTGAGGCGGAAAAGATGGGATCTAGGACACTAGAGCTCGAGAATGGATGGGCAGAGAGAAGGAAGGCGTGGTGAAAGAGGTGAATCCTTATCTCTTTATAAAGGCAGCGAATGTCAAGTGCCTCTGCCCTCGCCTATTCCCCAAGGACCATGCAGGCGGCGCGGTTGGATTACCGACGCCCGTATTGATGAGAATCCCACAATAAGGGGACATGATCTCTGCTTTGACAAGACGTGCCAATGAAAACCGCATCTCGAAACATGGAACAGGAGGCTAAAAAACGGTTCGAAATAATGACCAGGCAGAGACGTGGCGTCTCACTACAAAAATATCAGTAGATGGGACTTGTTAAATATTATACCCTTTATGGAGCCTATTTTGCAGAGTCGGACATGTTCTCTGTGTTTGAGGACTACTTTGAAATATTTGGAGGAGGAACCCGCCTTGCAATGCTGAAGACAATCTGCGCGACGGACACCTCATCATTAAAGCCTGGTTCAGGGGCTACTGAGGGAGTCCTGGATTAAGGGGTCCTTGGGCGTCCGGCCTATGTGACTCTCCTTTGCATGGAAGGCAAGCTAGGCGTCTGGATGTATTATTTCCTTTCTCTGTAACCAACTTTGTATAACCCTAGGCCCATCCGGTGTCTATATAAACCGGAGGGTTTAGTCCGTAGAGAACAATCACAATCATATAGGCTAGACTTCTAGGGTTTAGGGACAACGATCTCGCGGTAGATCAACTCTTGTAATCATCATACTCATCAAGATCAATCAAGAAGGACGTAGGGTATTACCTCCATCAAGAGGGCCCGAACCTGGGTAAAACATCGTGTCCCCTGTCTCCTGTTACCATCAACCTTAGACGCTTAGCCACTCCACCGTCATCAGAGGATAGCACCAGCTGGGAGGCTACACCGCGGTGGCGGTGCAGTCCTCAGCATAGTGTAGTGCATGTGGCGTATCTGTTGGGTGTGCGCGGAACACCCACCACATGCTCCGCCGTCGCTGCCTGTCGGCAGCTGTTGCCAGCCACCGTTGCCGCCACACCACCGTCGAAAGCCAGGGCCATCTCCCGCTCCACCACCGCAGCCCGAAGGCGGAAGGTGGCCGTCGTGGCCGCCACCCCACTGCTGGCCACCGTGGCCATCACCCGCTCGGCCACCTTGTCCCGAAGGCGGGAGGTGGTGGTCGTGGCTGCCAACCCATCGTCGGCCATCGTGGCCGCCAGCCCACCATCGACTGTCGGAATCATCAGCCGCTCCGCCACCGCCGCCCGAAGGAGGGAGGTGGAGGTGGAGGCCCGCACATGCATCAGCGACCTTGCACGCCACATCGAGTTCCTTCGGGAGGAGGAGGAGCACCTCGTCGAGCATTCAAAGAGCCTTACCGCAGCCATGGCCGCAGCACACGCCGACGCAGAGGTGAGGAATCAGGAGATCTACGAGCTGTCCGGCCGCTTTGAGAGGGATCGTTTGGGGCAGCAGTGGGCGTTCGAGCTGGCAAGCGTCGCCGAACGTGCAGCAGCGGCAGTCACCGTATTGCATTTGTCCAGCTCGTCGGTAGGCTCCTCCTCCTCCTCCTCTGCCTCTTACTGAGCGCGCTCGGCAGAGGAGAGGCTGCCGGAAGTAGCACATAGCCCCTTCGTGATAGTAGTAGTATTTAGGGGCTATTTTGTTCTTTTCAGTTGACTATAGATGTGTGGTCGAACTATACAACGTTCTTAAAATTAGCTAGGATATATAGTTGAACTAGCTATTTCAGTACGTGGTTGGCAACAATTGGGGAGAATTTTTGGTCGGTTCAGCTGTCGAGTTGAACTGTTTGTATAAATTAATAACGATTGCTTAATCTATGAAGGAAATCTATGCTTAATTACTGAATTTTAGTTGAAAAAATTATATAGTGCTAATGATTTCTAGCTGCATATTTTGGCAAATCGCAGTGTTACAAGGATTGACAAATGGCAATGTTACTAGATCAACAAATGTAAATCTTTCCAGTTTGACAAATGGCAACATACCCAATATGAGAGATGCAAATCTTACCAAATTGTTTGTACATGGTTGCACACGGGTCATCCAAAACAACCATTTACGTTGAAGGGATGAGCAAATCCTGCGCTACTCTTACTTCGCATACGGGTGTTCTATCTAAATCGTTTGTGATCAAGAGCTGTAGAAATCCTTCTCGACACATTTTCTCTTGGCTTCTTGGGGAAGCTGTCGGTTTGCATACGGGTGTTCTAACTAAAATGTTTGCGATGAGTGTTTTATATTCAAAAGCGAATTAAGTTGTGGCTTTGGCGCCATTAAAGGAGAGGATGCGAGCAAGGCGTGCGGCCATGGAAGTCAAAGGGCTTGCTTCCCAATGTGCATGCGCAGCATACAACTCGCATGCTTCCCGGTGAGCCTGCGCACTGGATGGCGCTCGCACGCCTCCTGTTCAGTCAAGGTCAACCAGCTGTCCACACGGCACCTCCTACAGCCATTAAAACCAAGACACATGGCATCATGTGAATGGTTAACAGAATTTTGGATTTACTAGAATTTAAAAACCAGGCATCTCAATGTTTTGCCGGCAATCAACGGTGCCCTGGTGTTTGAAATTCATTCCCATTTCTTGCATGGGACCTAAGCATGCACCCAAGGACACATATTTGATTTTGCAACCAATTTATATGCACTTGAGCATGTGCATGTAGTTCAAATTTGAACTATGAACATAAATGCATTGAAAACTTAGTTAATGCATAAAAATATCCAAACGAACCCCGAAAAATCACAAAATTTCACACAACACTCATGTTGTTCTATGTTGACACGAGAAAAAAATTTGAAAGCAATAAGAAGCAATGGATATCGTTTCGTCCCCAAAGGCGGGATGTTCCCTATCGAAAACCATCATGCTTGTTGTGCGAACCTCCGATTTGTGAGAAGCATATACCGAAACCTGCCCCAAATGGGACAAAATTTGTACCACACATTGTTGATGCCGCTCCATGATAGCATGCCAAGTTTCATGAATTTCAGACGATTTTTGGATTTACTAGAATTTAAAAACCTGGCATCTCAATGTTTTGCCGGCAATCAACGGTGCCCTAGTGTTTGAAATTCTTTCCCATTTCTTGCATGGGAGCTAAGCATGCACCCAAGGACACAGATTTGATTTTTAAACCAATTTGTATGCACTGGAGCATGTGCATGTAGTTCAAATTTGAAGTATGCACATAAATGCATTGAAAAATCAGTTAATGCATAAAAATGTCCAAATGAACCTCGAAAAATTCCAAAATTGAACACAACACTCTTGTTGTTCTATGTTGACACTCGAAAACTTTTGAAAGCAATAAGAGGCAAAGGATATCTTTTCATCCCCAAAGGTGGCATGTTCCCTACCCAAACCATCACGTTTGTTGTGAGAAGCTTATACCCAAACCTGCCCCAAATGGGACAAAAAATTTATCACGGCATGCTAATGCCGCTACATGATAGCATCCCAAGTTTCATGAATTTCAGATGAGTTTTGGATTACTAGAATTTAAAAACAAGGTATCTCAATGTCTGCGGTCGAGTGACGGTGGCAGGGTGTTTGAAATTCATTCCCATTTATTGCATGTGACCTAAGCATGCAACCAAGGACACATATTTGATTTTTTCAGTAAGTTTATATGCACTGGAGCATGTGCATGTTGTTGAAATTTGAATTATGCACATAAAATGCCTAGAAAACCCAGTTAATGTATAAAAATGTACAAACGAACAATGAATAATTACAATTTTTTTGAGAACACACCAATAGTTGCATGTTCACTACAGATAAAAGTTCTAAAAATTGAAACACCATCCTTTGTAGCTGTGACCCCATTGCGTAATTCAAATGATCAAGACGATAAATCAAGTAGATCGCACATAGTTTATTATCACCAACCGTGTGAGATGCAGCACAAAATACCTTGGAGCACCGTCGGTGTATAGTACCATAAATCAAGTAGATCGCACACAGTTAGTCTCCTTTGTGTACCCAAATTATGCAATGACATGGATGACCACTATAACCTGGGAAATTCGAACCAAATATTTTTACGTTCAAACTCAAGACACACGGGTTAAGCTATCTCAATTGTTTGTGATGTTCACATATCGTACACAGTTCTGAATAAGGGACTGTGTCTGATGACACTTTGCACGCCAGTTTTTTGGCTGAAGCGATTCCAAATTTTAGGCTTCCACGGAAATATCTCCCTGCCCCCTCCCCTTACCAAAAACCACATTTCCCCTCTTTCTGCCTTCCTCTCCAAGTTGAAACCTTCACTCCTTGCTTGCAGCGCCGCCGCCTCCTCGCCGGTGACCCTCCTTCACGCTCCTCGGCCTTGCCTATCTAGGCAGGTAATCCACACCCGACCCCCATCCACCTCCTCCTCCTTCCACATCCACATGCCCCTACCGCCGGCACGAGCACGACACCTACCACCCAAATGACCGACCCCTCCACCAAATAAGTGCCGACCTAAGCCATGGTGCACGTAGTATAGCCAGGACCTCAAGGAGCATTTGGCAATGGAGAAGCAAATCGTGGCCGCACGCGCGGATGAGGTCGCGATGGCTGCCATTCATGCCGTCCCTAGATCTTGAAGGAGCACCTTACCATTTGCTAGCTACGCCGGTTAAGCATGCTCGGTTTACCCATTGCGTGTGCTGCTCCTGCCTTTCCTTCACAAATTCTAGTGAATTGTGCTATCTAATTTTACCATGCAATTTGTTGCTCTAGTGTATATGTTCTATATGTCGTGCAGTGTGGTGCTCTCTTATTAACTGTTTTGTTAATTAGTTGTCGTCTTTTGTTAACTGTTTCGTTCAATTCTCCAAATGTGATGTTCAATTCTTCAGGCTGCAATTTTGCATTGTCTTCCATGTGAGAAATAAATCGAATTTATGTTTACAGTATTGTTGGTGCATTTTGTTATTGTATACCATATGAGGAATACATTGAATTTGGTTGTAGTAAATACATGAGAAATAAATACAATTGCTACAATTGGTTGTAGTCAACTGTTTGGTTAACTGTCTGATCTTCTATTAGGAGTATGTTATATTGTGCAATGTGGTGCTCAGTTAATGTTTGATTAATTTGTTGTGGTGTTTAGTTAACTGCTTGGTTCAATTCTGCAACGCGATGTCCAATTGTCGTGGGTAGAATTTTGCATTGTTGTGCATGTGAGGAATAAATCGAATTTGGCTGCACTTAATACATGAGAAACATATACGAGTGCTATATTTCCTAGTTCCTAATCATGCTTGGTTTGGATAAATGGGTTTTCCATGTGGCTTCAATTAATCTGATGAATCTGCAATGTGATTACTTTTCATCAACATATTTTACTGATAGCATGTGAACCCTTACTTAACCTAATGACTAACTACCTTATATGTGTTGCAGGTAAACAATGGGAAGCATTCAGGTTTATAATCGAGGTTAGCACATGCATGGTACATTGCCTAATATCACATAATTGTGCAATTACAGGAAAAATTCTAATATTTAGGTTGTTAACACACTACTAGGCAAAAGCCTAGCAGCAGCGCGGGTTTTAGGCCTATCAGCAGTGCGGGTACCCGCGCTACCAATAAGGCGCTACAGCTAATAGTTAGTAATAGCGTGGGTTGAAGCCGCGCTACTACTAACAAAGTTAGTAGTAGCATGTGCCACCCACGCTACTACTATTTAGTACCCGCGCCACTACTAACAAAATAGTAGCAGCGTGTCCATACTACCAACGCTACTAGTATCCTAAATACTAGTAGCCGCAGTCTTTTCCCATGCCACTACTAACTAATTTATAATTAAAAAAATAAAATCCACCAATTCCATTTTATGCATACAGTTCCCAGTAAACACAACAATAGTGAGCACTACTGGGCTCCTATTTCATGGTTAACCGGAAACTGAAGGAAACAAATCAGCCAAAAAACCTCATTATGCATTGCCAATCACAAATGACCACTTCAAAGAACATGCAAGTATCTATGTCATTAACAATTGCAAACATAAGTTTCTTTTTACTACAGTTGTTGTATGTACTATCACACAGTTCCTCATTCTGTTCTCACTCAATAATAAGAAAAATGAAAAGAAAAGATAGAGATAATCTGCCGCAATTGCACTTCGGTGTCATGGATTCAGTCTGCCGCTCAACATCTCATTATCCGGCAGCACTCTGTCGCTATCTTCTATCTATGAATAAAAACAGACCTTGTCAGAGAAGAAAATGTGAAACCTTATTACAACATGTATGCTAAGTCGCTAACCCATAGAGACAGCTAGAACAAATATGGAAACTTTCCATGTTGCCGAGTAAGTATATTAACTAGACAAAGTTAGATGACAGTGAAGCTTAAATCTGCAGTAAGAAATATTAGATATACACATATTGAAAATCAACCTCAGAAGTGGATACTCTAGTAGACCTGCAGGAGCAGATATGGTAGTAACCAAAATCCTATAAAGATTCGAGGTTAAAGATTATAAATCCAATTTGTCATTAGCATAAAAATATTAGTTCCATGAAGAAGTTTGTCAAGAGATATTTTCTAATGTTTCTAAGACAGTGACTAAAACGTAATGAAAGAAAACATGTTTCTGCATTTTAATTAGGGGGAGCTTTAGTTCTAAAATACTTGAACTGTGACTGAATGATCATATATACTATTAGAAAAATAGACCAAAATCTCCGCAGAACAAAACAGACCAAAAAATTAACTTCCTACTTACAGTGGCAAGAAAATCTTATATGAATGTGTTATAATAAATAATGCTAACCATGAAGTATTCTTCCATATAACAAAGGAGTGACGAAACCAAAAAACCTGTAATTCAAGTACGACATGCAGTTAGTTAATTATTTGAATGTCAACAGTTCTAACGTCTAGCTACAGATCTTCAAAGTAAAGATTGTGAACTCTATTAGACATGATTATATCAATTAGACCAAATAGAAAATAATTCAATATGTTGTATATCCATTAAACGAAGTTCAATCTATCTTCTGATTATTAGTGTTTCAGTTAGGTGATTAGTCCTTCTACGGCCGCCGGTTAATAGGTGAGCCATGACTTTTTACAGTAAAAAATGCAAAGGAAATAACAAGTTAGTATTTTTCCAAAACTAATTATATGGCCACGTTGATCACACCTTACTAATTCTAGCCGGACACTAGTAACACAAGAAAAACTCCCATGCTTTATCGGTGCACATTCACCATTTGATAGTGTGATCATTTGAGATCACTAAATCATCTTCTATACGACGTAGGCCAGTAACATTTACATCAGCTTGCTCACTTGTAGCTGCTGGAGCAACCAAATCATCCTGAGCCAATACAGAGTTGCTGCTCAGGCCAAGAACAACAGCTGTAACAAGACTGGAATTAGGATTGCCATGGTACCAAATATGATATTTATTTCATTAAATCAAATGGAGGTGGCTGCATATGCAGAGAGCAGACCTGCTTGCCCAATCAGTATAGCGGCACATGCTGCCATGCAGGAGCACGCGGCACCTATGACCTTCGCTCGGGTTGATGATGATGCCTCGCTTGATACTCCCTTGTCCGCTGAGACGACACTCTATCGCTGCTGCGGCCACCAGTGGCATTCTGCTCAATGGCGGCCAAGGCATGCCTTGTGGATGTCCAGGAAGCTTGAATCAGGCTGGATCTGAGAAGAAACAGAGCATGGCCGTGTGATGTCCTGGCTGAATCAGAGTACATTTCCTAAGGAAATAAAATGGGTAAAAGGAGGAGCGTATAATAAGCAAAAGTGCAGAACAACATTCTTAATTAAATTTAACCCTGGCAGAATACTTGGTTATCCGGTGCAAAATGGTTGCCTTTTAAACTATGGAACACAAAGAATCATCATTAGCCGTCAATGCAAATCAGCTTCTCTCCATAGAGAAGAGAAGACGTCTTGGTATCTTGGATGCATGAAGCACACCGTATATGCTAATCTGATCAGAGCATTTTCTTTTTCAATTTAACGGCGCAATGCCCACATCCCCACCCATAGATGTTTTGTTTGTGTACGAATAGTACAATGTTTTCTTTTCAATTTAATGAGCAAAGTTTAAGGTCCATAGGCTCCTTTGTATCCTGTGGAACACAGAATTCTACATTGATTGAACAAACTGACATTTCAACATTCCTAGAGGCATTGTTGCAAACACCTTGCGAGCGAGCTCAGAGCGTGCACCTGCTGCATAGACTAGACTAATCTAATCGCAAGCCGTCCTACTAGTAGCAGTTCAGCAGAAGGATCCTACTAGTTCATCTACTAAACTTACATAAACTAAATCTTACTAGCTCAATCAGAATACTATGGTTTCTACAAAACTGTACTTTTGAGTACTGTGAGGTGTTTGCCTAAACCAACAAAACTGTACATTTGTAGCACTCATTTGCTCATACAATCATTCAAAATTCAGAAGTAGAAATAGAAGCTTATGTAGTTGGTGATCAACCGTAGCTAATGGACTATAGAATTCACTGCTCCTCACTTGTGATAAATTAGGCTAAAAAATTGCATGTTCAATTTTGCATCAACCGAACTTAAGAGAACAGAGAAACCGGACCTTGGGCTGTAGCTCTTGGCGAGGTATCTCCTGACACCAGGGTTTATCCGCACAATCCTCCGGATTGAGTCATCGGTGTCATTAGCATATCCCACCCACCAATCTACCTGAAAATGAAATTGGCTAGAGTCAAACCCAACAACGCGTGCTGCAGGATGGCATCAAAAGCCCACTTGATGGATTATCTAGTGTTTACAACTTTGGCCATATCTGGAATAGACATGTGTGTATTCTTTTGCATATATAAAGGATCGAACAACAGAGGAATTATCACTAGCCATGGTTTGTTATTACTTATATTAGGACCAACACCTTACTTATATTACACCTCATGGATAGTTGTTCAGCAAACAGAGACCACGCTTTACATGATGATGTCCCCTTTTTGCTGAGCTTTTACAAAAATAGGTACTCACATTTGACATAATTTCTCATCTTTAGATGCCAATCCCTTTTGCTGGATGTTTATTATATATACAAAACAGCACAACGGTACACAGGCAACTGGGACGATCATGTTTAGGTACAAATATAGTTTGCTGGGTATTAAGGAGCACCATGGACTAGAATTCCTAACTGAAGATTCACAAAATCAAGACCAGCATGAAACTAATTGAGCACTTGGACTGGAACAATACACTCACACATGGGCGAAAGCTAATGAGGCAAGAGCTTACGACAAGATGTATGTCCAGAACTGCTTGTCCTTCATGTGGCATGGGCACAGATCATAGCGGACCTTAGCGAGTTCCTGCCGGGATCACAAATTACAGTTTGAGACCTGAGAGCCATCTCTGTCTTGGGAGAAGTGGAGGACGAGATCCGCGGGAGACCTACCTTGGCTCTGGCGAGCACGAGGACGGCGTGCCGCTGCTGCCAATCCGAGAGCTCGGCCGCCAACTCCTAGGATCCTCCTGCGACAAAGCATAGCACCGCCTGTAATCGAGAGGAAACTAGCAGGGGAGCGGAATCGAGAAGGGAGGAAGGAGGGGGTGCCTTGGTGGAGCTGGGGGGGAAGGACTTGAAGGCGTCGGGGGAGAGTGTCCGGAGGAAGTCAAGGAGCTACGGCGTGACGCCGAGCTCCTCCGCGTCCTCCTCCTTCCCCTCCATGGCGGAGGGTTTGCTTGGGCCGGTTCCGCCGCTGCCGCTGCCGCCGGCTCGGCGGCGGAACGACCATGGGAACGAGGAGAAGGCCATCGGCGGGCAGGTGGGCTAGGACGGGATGCGGTCGGCGACGGCGATATGATGGATACGAGATTTGTCGGCGAGCTTGCTGGACTGGGGGGAGGGGAGGGCAACGGCGCGAGACCGGGAGCGGCGGCCACGCGGCCGCCGGCGTGGCGCACACAGCGGGGGATGGAGGCGGAGGGGATCTGGATCGGGCGTTGGTGGATTTTTTTAGACAGACATGGGTTGTGTGGTGTGGGACGGTTGCGGGTGGGAGTGTATCCGGCGGGGGTGGGTGGCATGGGAGACTAGTAGTAGCGCGGGTGTCTGACCTGCGCTATGGCTATCCACGTAGTAGTAGCGTAGGTTTTACAACCCGCGCTACTACTACGGCTGGTCCCGGGAGGCACGGTGGAAATAACTTAGTAGTAGTGAGGGGTAAAAACCCACGCTACTACTATCAGGTTATTAGTAGCGCGGTTTTCTCAAGCTCGCTACTGCTAATTAGCAGTAGCATTTGTTTTTAAACCGCGCTGCTGCTAAGATTCTATGTATAAGGTTTTCCCTAGTAGTGACAATTTGGTCTTGCACATGTAGGTCCTGCTGTCAGCGGTTTTGACCCACTGTTTGACCCTTTTTGCATATGGGGAAATGAGTTGTCCATGAATATCAGTTAAGTCAAGAAACTCAGAAAGATTGTTAGGATAAAGAAATTAGTGAAAAAAACAACAAGATCTTTGTCTGCACAATGAAGAAGGCATCAGTTCACTACAAGATGGTACTAACGATTATACCTTGCCTTTTTTATTCATTTTCCCTATTTCCAATATAGGGAAGATATTTATGCACATCCTTATTTTCGGGCCTTTCCAAAGAAGTTCACTGATGATTACCTCTCAAACCACTTGTATGGTCGGGAGGCGAGGAAGATATTCATACAACACCCATAGGTCAATATTGAAGTGTTCCTGAAGAGTAGGAAGGATGGACGGTCAATCATCCACGGGCACTGGCCTAAAGTTACAAAGACCTTCAACATCAATGAAGGCTCAATATTCGCCTTCTGCTTCAGCAATTTTCCAGCTGAGATACATCTATCTATGTACCGTCTATGATGCTAATTTCGAAAGGTTATAGATGTTGCATGTGAAATTTGGTCCTAATGGTTTCTGGGTCGTGTGGGAAGGACCCCCCTATCGCCCACACTTACTTGGCGATAGTTCCAAATACCGTCGCGATAAGGGGTTAAAAACCGTTTGTTTACGAGCTCGCTGTTCTAGTGATGTTCACGCATGATAGATCTTTTTTTATAATAATTTTTTAAATCAATTGTCATATTACAAGTTTATTATTTTTCCTGGTAACTTGGTCACATGTAATGACAAAATGCGAAGGTTTCCAATTTTTTGAATTTTTTATGCATGTTTCAAAATGCGGACAAAACAGGGGGATGATGTTCCTAGCTAGTGGTTGAATCTTGGAAAACTTTTTTTGTTTCTCTTATTAAATAGATACTTATGTACCTAGAAATAATTTTTGGGAAAAATAGAGAGCAAACTATGAGGCAGCTGTAGTTCAAATTTTACCCGCTTCCTACTGAATTGGTGGAAATTTGTCATTTTCATGAGAGGAGGATCAAAGCCTTTGACACCCAACCATTTGGTCAATTGTGCATTAAATATGGCCTATTATTTAAAAAAATAATTTTTCCCAATATTGCAACAAATATATGGTAGGTATTTCACAAAAAAAACTCATTTTGGGCACTCGAAAAATAGAAAATGAATTTGTCGTCCAAAGAAAATGAAAACTTCCTTAGGCAACATTGTTTGCCATCCCAAGATGCACCCTTGTGCACAATGTGAGATCATTTGAACAAACTATGCCATGAATGTGGCCATAAGATTGATCATTGGCTTGAAAACCATGCATCTTCACACATGATAACTCTTTTTTGAGAACAATTTTTAAAACAATTGTCATATTACAAGTTTATTATTTTCCCTGGTAACTTGGTCACATATAATGACACAATGCGAAGGTTTTCCAATTTTTTTATTTTTTATGCCCGTTTCAAAATGCGGTCAAAACAGCGGGCATGACCATTCCTAGCTAGTGGTTGAATCTTGGAAAACCTTTTTGTGTTTCTCTAATTAAATAGATACTTATGTACCTAGAAATAATTTTTGGAAAAAATAAAGAGCAAACTATGAGGCAGCTGTAGTTCAAATTTTACCCGCTTTCTACTGAATCGGCGGAAATTTGTTATTTTCACGAGAGGTGGATCGAAACTTTTGACACCCAACCATTTGGTCAATTGTGCATTATGTATAGCCTAGTATTTTAGAGAATTGATTTTGTAAAAAATTTCAACAAATATATGGTAAGTCCTTCACAAAAAACTTAATTTGGGCACTCAAAAAATGGAAAATTGTTTTTTGGTGCAAAAGAAACAAAAACTCTCTTTGTCAATATCGTTCGCCAACCTAAGATGTAACCTTGCGCAAAGTATGATATCATTTGAACAAATATTTGATACGTCTTTCACAAAAAAAAAACTCATTTTGAGCACTGAAAAATGGAATGAATTTTTTTTCTTTAATCAATCACGACCAATTTATATCGTCAAAAGGTCTTCAAATTATTTGGTGCATTCTGATTGGTCCATAGGCATATCACGCGGATCATGCATCAATCACCGTCAGATGCTTACGGATCCAACGGCAGCCCTCACACCCTCACCCTCTCACCCAACCATAGCCCACCTACCAAAACCCTAACTCAGATCCCCTCTTAGCTCCCACCATCCACTCCCGCTGCCGCCGCCTCTCCACCCGATCCACTACCCGTCGATGACTAAGATCCCCTCCTCTCTCCCTCTATCCACCCCTCCCCTAATGCCGCCGCCGTCCCCCGCACCCCCGCCTCTCCCCAGGGTTTCTCGATCTAACCCCGCTCCCTTCACGCCCTCGCCGCCGCCACTTACGGTGCCCGACCCTCCCCTCGATCTCAAATCGCATCGAGCTCCCCCTCTCCCTCCCCTCTCCCTCCCACATCTCGAAGCTCCCGCGTCCCACCATCGAACTCGGGCAGCCGAGCGGCAAGGGCATCCTCGGCGCCGTCGATCCCGGCCATGGCCCACCCCCACACCCCAGCCTCACGGAATCAAGCCCGGCCCCTCCGTCTGTGGCCTCCTTATCCCTCCACGGCCATGGCCTTGGCCTCCCTTCCCCGACCACCAAGACGCCGGCGCGGAGGCTGCTCTCCGCCACCGTCAGGGCCATGGCGCCGGCCTGCCCCAACAAAGGTACTGTGCAGTCGTGGCGGCGGACGGCAAGTTCATGCCGGTCATCGACAAGAAGGCCGGCTACTCCTTCGTCTACCCATTCGGATGGCAGGTACTCCACCATGAATCCTCTCCTCTGCTCTTGGTGATCCTATTTGTCAAAATGCCACACTAGCTGAAACAAACCTCGTTGTTACGAAGGGCAGTGAATATCTGCCAGGGCTCATCCCCTTGTCGGTCGCGATAATCCTGGCGCACTGTACCGGCACCTGGTGATCCACCGAGATCTCCTACTACGAGGTGTACATGGAACGGTGTTATGATTTGCTCGAGCCTATGACATTGGATGACAATTTTGGTAACCTACAGCTTAAGGGCTTGGCTTGGGTAATGCGCTGGCTCTTCGTCATACTTGCATCTACTACGTGTTTGCTGGTATGTACCTTAGGCAGTGCGCTTGCTGTTGTCTTTTCATTCTTTAAGGTCCCTGTCAGTTTTAAAACCGGCGGATCTTGGGTAGTGGGTCCCGAACTGTGCGTCTAGGCCGGATGGTAACAGGAGGCAGGGACCATGATGTTTTACCCAGGTTCGGGCCCTCTTGATGGAGGTAAAACCCTACGTCCTGCTTGATTAATATTGATGATATGGGTAGTACAAGAGTAGATCTACCACGAGATCAAGGAGGCTAAACCCTAGAAGCTAGCCTATGGTATGATTGTTGTATATGGAGTTGATTACCTACGGACTACAACCCTCTGGTTTATATAGACACCAGATAGGGTTAGGGTTACATAGAGTCGGTTACAATGGTAGGAGATCTTGAATATACGCATCGCCAAGCTTGCCTTCCACGCCAAGGAAAGTCCCATTTGGACACGGGACAAAGTCTTCAATCTTGTATCTTCATAGTCCAGGAGTCCGGCTTAAGGTATAGTCCGGCTACCCGAACACCCCCTAATCCAGGACTCCCTCAGTAGCCCCTGAACCAGGCTTCAATGACGACAAGTCCGGCACGCAAATTGTCTTCGGCATTGCAAGGCGGGTTCCTCCTCCAAGTCCTTCATAGAAGATTGTAAACACCAAGAGTTGTGTCCGGCTCTGCAAAATAAGCTTCCACATATTGCCATAGAGAGAATAATATTAACACAAATCAAATCTGCTGACGTATCCTGCAGTGCGTCATCACACTATAGCCAAGTCCTTTACTTGAATCGATTTCACTTTTCCACCTCAGCGTGTTTTGCGAGGCAGTTTCCTTGGCACGTCTTGTCAAAGCAGAGATCGTGTGCCCCCCTTTCATGGGATTCTCATCAATACAGACGTGGGTAACCCAATCGTTCCTGTTAGCATGTTTTCTCGATTAAAGGCGAGTCCCAAATGGTTACGGGGAGGGCTCCTGGTATTCAACCTCTTATAAAGAGTCCAGGGCCTTACTCCTTTTCTCCAATCCCAAAACGAGTTTGCCCGTCGCCTCGAGTTCCAACACCCTAGGCTCCAAATTCCGGGCGCCTCAGACCTTCGACAATGTCCGGTTCCGACCTTCAAGGCTGATGGATGCCCTCCTCCGTCACGGAGGAGGACGTGCTAAAGTTGAGACCGGCTAAGTTCTTGACCGCCGAAATTTCACACAGGTTACCTGCTCAAGGGCAGGCCATCCCCAGTCCCCAGCCCGGTGAGAGCGTAGTGTTCGTGTCTCACTTCCTTCGGGGGTTAGGCTTCCCGATGGATCCCTTTGTGAGGGGACTACTGTTTTATTTTGGGCTGGAATTTCATGACTTAGCTCCGGAGTCCATCCTCCATATCTCCTTGTTTATCGTTGTATGCGAAGCGTTCCTCTGTGTTACCCCTCACTTTGGATTATGGCTCAAGACTTTCAAAGTGGAGTCGAAGATGATCAAGGGACGGCACGCAGAGTGCGGAGGCGCTGTTATAAGCAAAAATGCTGATGCTCCATGGCCCGAGGGCTCTTTTAAAGAGGAGCTAGGCTTGTGGCAACGAGTGGTTTTATATCACCACTCCCCGGAGCACCAAGTGGTTGGCACTTCCTGCCTTTCGCTCGGGTCCCCCACCACGGCTAGCATCATGGGTTAACAGAGGGTTAGATTGGGGTTTGCCCAAAGACGTGCCCTTTTTACAGGGCCGCATTAAGGATCTCTTGGAAGGAGACCTCAGCCTGGTCAAGGTGACGCAGGTCATGCTGATTCGCCGAATATTGCCCGGCAAACGTCGCTCCCTTCGCCTGTGGGAATTTAATCTAGAGGGGCCACGAGCTCTCCAGAATTTCATGGGTGCAACGCCCGCGGAGATGTATAAACTGTTATTCGGATCACAAGAGATGTGTCCAGATTTAACTGAGGACGCAGGCCTAAGCTTCAATCGCCCGGATACTCAAGTAAGCAACCTTGTGCCCGGACCTTCTATCCGTATAATTGTCATAAACTTGCCCCTAAAAGAGTCGTCCTTTTAAACAGGAGTGGATAGCGAAGGCAAAGCTGATCAGGTGTCCGGCTCCCCTTCCTGAAACCAGGACGGATCCCTTGCTGGTCAGGATGCTAGAAATAATGCCTTTGGAGGGGGAGGACAAGGAAGCTATGGCCTCCTCGAAGGAGGCTGCTTCGTAGGGAGGAACCGACAATTCCTCTCCTAAGGGGAAGAAGAGAGCCGCCTCTGACGACCCGGAAACCATGGCTTCGAAGCGGGGGGGGGGGGGGAAATCCTCGTCAGAGGGTCCGACGCCGGGAAGTTCCTCGGCCGGACTACGCCCTCAAGGGGATCAGCCCTCCAGAGAGCCGTAAGTAGAGAAAGATTTTCCTTTTGAGGGATGAGGGAAATCCTTGATTTAGATCTGAGAAGATTAACCGAATTTTTACCTTGTAGCTCGGACCTCAGCCCTTCTCAGCAGAGCTCGTCTTCGGGGGATCTCCTTCCGGAGATGTCGAAGAGCGGGACGCCTCCCCCTGCCGTGCCACCTAGCGAGGCGGGCGACCCTGAGGTGTCGTCGTGGAGGGTTTCTCCGAATTCGGCAGGGGCAGAAGATAGCTATGTGCCCCCCCGAGGTTCTCCGCGTTCGGCCTTCGAAAGAGGTCGTGGGACAAGTCCGGCACCATCTGATGCTCGGCCGGAGGAGCTAAAGATTCTGCTGGGGCGAGCTTCTATCTCAGAGGAGCACCGTGCATTGATGGGCACGGTGATTGAAAGGATCTCATACGCAGAGAGCGGATTGCATGAGGCCGTCAAAAGTTTACTGACGAGTTTTGAGGTACATTAGATAATGTACACTTTTGTTAGTTGCGCATGAATAAGATGCGCCCTGTGTAGATAGTAGCCCCTGAGACTCTACGCGTCGTCAAGAAATGACGGCATGCGGAGGATCATAATCCCAGGTCTAAGATGTCGCCTTTGAATGTAGGCGGCAGGGTGTCCGGAATCGAGCCGAACTGATGATTTTGCCGAACTAAAGCGGCAACTGGACGTGGCAGATGCCGACATCACGCTTGTCAATAAGCGGCTTGATGAGGCTCAATGTATGTAATTCCTCGGGCGGCATCAGGTAAGAACGGTTTTATGCCTGTGTCTTACGATGTGTGTGCTTGACGCAGATGGTGCGGCCGCCGTGGAGAGTCTTAGGGCAGAACTTGCCCGAGCTAAAGAACAAGCCAACGAAAGTGATGCTGCCACCAGGAAAGCCCTTGAAGAGCTGAGAGCCAAACAGGATGCTCATTGCCGAAGCAAGGAAGAGATGGCCGAGATGGCCGAAAAGTTAAAAAGTGCTACAGACCGTTGCAGACTACTTGAAAAAGAAGACCAGATGAAACAAACGGACTTAGAGAAGGCCGTTGCCAATGCCAAGGACGCGCGCTCTGAGATGAGAGCTGCGAAGGAGGAGCTGCGTCAGGGCGAACAGATTACGGCTGGAAAGCCCTTTATGCTGCGAAGGAAATTTTGCGATCCGAAGTTTGCTCCGTTGGACCGGATGTGGAGTGTGGAGGATACCTATCTGGATTTGGCCGAACACTTTCGAGATCAGAAAGATCGCGAGTGCTGCTGATGCGACCGAACACTTTCGAGATCAGAAAGATCGCGAAGTGGAAAAGCTTTTCTGGTTGCAGTTTCACAATTTAGAGCGTCCACTGGCAGTGGACGATCGTTTGGCTCAATGGGACGAACTGAATAGGTTGTCCGGACTCGCCATGAAGTACGTCATGGGTCATCTGTGGCCGGGGAGATCGGAGCCGAAGAGTTATTTCAGCTTGGTGCAGCAATTCCTTGACGTGCTACCGTGTATTAATGCAATGAAGAGGTCAGCGTGCATAGAGGGCGCAAGGATGGCTCTTGCCCGTGTCAAGACATACTGGGCAGAGATGGAGACCACCGTTGTTGCGTCCCGAGATTCGGACATAAGCCAAGTACCCTCCGAGCACTATTTTCAGGAAGTCCTTGAAGGCGCTCGTGTAATAGAGACGCAGTGCTCGAAAGATGCTATGTTATGATAGCATATGTAATTATAAAGTAATATTTTGATAAACTGTAGTGGACTTTTTATACTTGTGCCTTCAAGTATTGGGAACACCTCCTGTGCAGCCATTTTAAGATATATACAAAATCTGAAAGATGGCAATCGTTGGCTTCAGCCCCCACGCACACAGTGCGGGGTTGATCGCAGAAGACGCATTTTCACACTTAACCCAACGTCTTGGTCCTACAAAGGAGGTGATAGCGCAGCGGGCCAGGCAACCGGACTATAATGCTTTAACACTTTCACTTAGCCATAGGAGCTTGACAGTGAGACTATTTAGGTAGCCCCATGGTGGCGACTGCGCTCGCCCATGTTCGGGGCGCGTATGTGCCTGACTGGGAAGCGGCCCTTTGTTAAAGCGGAGGAATCTGATAGATTCCGATAGGTCCTCGAGTGGCTGACCAGTCTCACGCTATATCATGATAGTCAGTTTTCGGCTTTCTCTACTGAGGTGCTCGCCCGGCCGAACCGGGGCACAATCGCAGTAGTTCTCCTGGTGCTACCTTAGCCGATAGAGCAGAACGTAAGGTAGCCGAACTCAGGAGCCGGGCAACGCAACATTTGACCAAAGACATGATTCTGAGCCGATGCATATAATGCCAAAACTCGCGATGCCGAACACTCCCTAAGGTGTTCGGTCTTTATGAGTGCGGGCAAAACAACACTCTTTATTAAAAAAGCCCCTAGTGTCCAGGTACGTGCAAAAATTCTGACGTGGCCACATGCCAAGACGCCAGCCTCCTCCTTGGTTATATCAGAAAAAACCAGGGGATGTGTAGCAACAAGAGACAGTAAAAAAGGTTTACGCAGGGTCTTAATCTAAAAAGAATCCTTTAGGATGGGTCCCTACTGCACGTCTGCGCCTGTGTCTCCATTGTGCCGTATCCTGGATGGGCACCGCACGATGTTCATCTGTAAAAGAGAGAAACTGAGTTGAAAAATGGGTCGTGCCGAACAAAAGTTTAAAATAAACAAAGTATAAAGTAAAATATATAAGATTGACCTTTATTGTCTCTTATTGTATATGCGTGGAGCCCCTAGTGCGGGGGTATATGGCCACTAGGCCTGCATCAATGATGATTTTGCACCGAACTCGTCTATCCGCGTTCGTGGTCTTGAATGACCTATTTCGAAGTTTTCTGGCCGGTGAGGCCATTTTGCTGTGGGGCTGTCAAAGCGGCCGCACAGTCCTCCGCTTGGGGAGGTGCACTTTAGTGCTTCCCCTTCAAAGAGATGATGCCTCGTGGACCGGGCATCTTAAGTGTAAGATATGCATAATGCGGTATTGCGTTAAAGTGAGCGAAAGCTTCGCGTCCCAGTAGTGCTTGATAGCAACTTGAGAACGGGAGGATATGGAAGGTCAGCTTTTCACGGCGGAAGTTATCGGCAGAGCCGAATATAACTTCGAGCTAGAGAAAACCCATACAATGGGTGTCCGGACCAGGTATTACCCCTTGAAAGGAGGTTTTGCTGCGGCGGATCCTTGCTTGGTTTATCCCCATGTGCTGGATTGTATCCTGATATATCAGGTTTAGTCCACTGCCGCCGTCCATAAGGACATTTTAAAACTGGACTCCGCCAATTATTGGATCGAGTATCAAGGCAGTCCAGCCTACATTCTTGATATTTCTAGAATAATCTAGCTGATCGAAGATGATCGGTTTTGACAACCAGTGGCAAGACCCTTTGGGGATGGGCCGTGTGGTGCGTACCCTTACGGGCGCCGCACATTTCGTTATGTGAAGTGAGTTCACTGTTTTTACTTCTTGTGGGAAGTTCTTTTGTTTCCTGGTGCTTTGCTTTTGGGGTTCGTCCTCGTCTTCGCTTGGTGTGTCGAGCCCCTTGTGTTCGGCATTGAGTCTGCCGGATTGTTTGAAAACCGAACAGTCTTTGTGGGTATGGTTAGCAGGCTTCCCAGGAGTACTGTGTATCTGACATATCCTGTCCAGGATTTTATTTAGGTTGGATGGATCGTCCCTGTTATCCTGGGGGGGGGGGATTTTGCCTGATTTTGTCATGAGCCTTTGAATCCGGCATTGACTGCCGTGCTCTTCGGACTTTTGTCCTTGGTCCAGCAACGGTCCTTGTTGCGTCGCGGTTTTCCATTTCCATCCCTAATTTCGGATGTACTTGGGTCGCTAGGCTGCACCTTGCGAACCAGCGTTCCTCCCCTGCAGAAAAGCGGGTCATGAGGCTTGTTAGTGCGGCCATTGTTCTTGGCTTTTCTTGGCCGAGGTGTCTGGCGAGCCATTCGTCTCGGACATTATGCCTGAAAGCTGCTAAGGCTTCGGCATCCGGACAGTCGACTATCTGATTCTTTTTAGTGAGGAATCTATTCCAGAACTGCCGAGCTGATTCTCCGGGTTGTTGAGTTATGTGACTAAGATCGTCTGCATCCGGAGGGCGGACATAGGTCCCTTGAAAGTTTGCTCGGAAAGCATCCTCGAGCTCTTCCAGCTTCCAATTGTGTTTTCGGGAAGTGTTGGGGATATTACTACTGGGCGTAAACCGTCCTATCTGGGCCGGGTTAACTTCGTCGGTAGTTAAGTATGTTAAAGCCCAAGAAGACAGAGGAGGGTTCAAGGCCTGTAGCCGTAAACCGGCGTTAGTAGTTAACCTGTATTGTAAGTTAGGAATAAGTAGAGACCAAACTGGACACATCTATGAGCCGGTATTGGGACTCCGTAAGCCGATGGGAGTCACCCGTGTATATAAGGGGACGACCCGGTGGCGGTTCAAGGACGACAGACAACAACTCGAGACATAGGCGAAGCTTGTTTGCTCCCTAGTCATCGAAACCCCATCAATTCCATCACAACTAGACGTAGGCTTTTACCTTCATCGAAGGGGCCGAACTAGTATAAACTCTCTTGCGTCCTTGTGTCCGCTTTAACCCCTTCAAGCTAACCCGTCGCGATGGCTCCACGACTAAGTCCTTTCTCTAGGACATCTGCCGTGACAAAACCACGACAGCTGGTGCCCACAGTGGGGATATCGCACGATGGATTCTGGTTCTTGGAGGGCCGCTTTGAAGGACTCGAGGGCTACGCCATAGGGCGGATGACTAAGAGTCATCGCGGCAAGCTCTACATCGACGACACAGGCTGGGGCCCCAAGGCCGGCTCAATTGAGTATGGGTACCGGGTCCCCTTTGGTAGCATTCATGTTTTCATTGGCAAGGTCGGTGAACCGGGCCCTGAGCCGGACATCTGCACCGACCTCGTCGAGACGGCTCAGCGAGCGCAATCCGCCCGGGTTAAACCGGCCATGAAGCGTGCCTTCGTGGGAGTCATCCGGAGGCTCAATTGGTGGCGGCTCTTGATGTTATTCCAGATTGGAAGCTTCCTTACCTGGCGTACAAGAACCGGGGTGAGTTGCCAGAGGATGAGATTCTAGCCCGGCAGATAATCCGGCGATCCAAATCCATGGCTATCATCAACGGCGAGTTGCATCATTGCAGTATATCAGGAGCTTTTCAATGCTGCGTGTCTCCTGAAGAAGGCCGTGAAATTTTGCGTGAGATACACGAAGGAGATTGTGGTCACCACGCCGGTTCAAAGTCTCTAGTGGCTAAAGCGTTTCGCCATGGTTTTTATTGGTTAACTGCTCATGGTGATGCGGAGGATCTGGTCAGACGATGTGATGGTTGCCAAAGGTTTTCAAGGCGTGCTCATGTACCGGCTCAAGAATTGAGAATGATTCCAATTACTTGGCCATTTGCGACTTGGGGGCTGGATATGGTTGGGCCTTTCAAAAGGTCCAAAGATAAGAAGACCCACCTCCTGGTGGCGGTTGACAAGTTTACAAAGTGGGTGGAGGCAGAACCTGTCAGCAAGTGTGATGCGGCCACGACGGTTCAGTTCATCAAAAAGGTGATTTTCCGGTTTGGCTTTCCGCACAGTATTATCACAGATAATGGTACCAATTTGTCCAAAGGTGCTATGAAGGAGTTCTGCGAACGGGAGCACATCCGGCTTGATGTTTCATCAGTGGCACATCCACAGTCCAATGGTCAAGCAGAAAGAGCTAATTAAGAGATCTTGAGAGGCATCAAGCCCCGGTGTGACGCCCCCGATTCAATCGTACACTAATCATGCACGCAAATGTGTACGATCAAGATCAGGGACTCACGGGAAGATATCACAACACAACTCTAAAACATAAAATAAGTCATACAAGCATCATAATACAAGCCAGGGGCCTCGAGGGCTCGAATACAAGTGCTCGATCATAGACGAGTCAGCGGAAGCAACAATATCTGAGTACAGACATAAGTTAAACAAGTTGCCATAAGATGGCTAGCACAAACTGGGATACAGATCGAAAGAGGCGCAGGCCTCCTGCCTGGGATCCTCCTAACTACTCCTGGTCGTCCTCAGCGGGCTGCACGTAGTAGTAGGCACCTCCGAGGTAGTAGTAATCATCATCGGCGGTGGCGTCTGGCTCCAGGGCTCCAGCATCTGGTTGCGACAACCAGAAAGAAAGGAAAGGGGGAAAAAGGGGGGAGAAAGCAACCGTGAGTACTCATCCAAAGTACTCGCAAGCAAGGAACTACACTACATATGCATGGGTATATGTGTAAGGAGGCCATATCAGTGGACTGAACTGCAGAATGCCAGAATAAGAGGGGGATAGCTAATCCTGTCGAAGACTACGCTTCTGGCAGCCTTCGTCTTGCAGCATGTCGGAGAGAGTAGATTGAAGTCCTCCAAGTAGCATCTTCAAGTAGCATCTCCAGTAGCATCGCATAGCATAATCCTACCCGGCGATACTCTTCTCGTCGCCCTGTAGAAAAGTGATCACCGAGTTGTCTGTGGAACTTGGAAGGGTGTGTTTTATTAAGTATCCGGTTCTAGTTGTCATAAGGTCAAGGTACAACTCCAAGTCGTCCTGTTACCGAAGATCACAGCTATTCGAATAGATTAACTTCCCTGCAGGGGTGCACCACATAACCCAACACGCTTGATCCCATTTGGCCGGACTCACTTTCCTGGGTCATGCCCGGCCTCGGAAGATCAGCACGTCGCAGCCCCACCTAGGCTCAACAGAGAGGCCAGCACGCCGGTCTAAACCTAAGCGCACAGGGGTCTGGGCCCATCGCCCATAGCACACCTGCACGTTGCGTACGCGGCCGAAAGCAGAACTAGCCCCCTTAATACAAGAGCAGGCTTACGTTCCAATCCGGCGCGCGCCGCTCCGTCGCTGACGTCTGAAGGGCTTCGGCTGATACCACGACGTCGGGATACCCATAACTACTCCCACGTAGATGGTTAGTGCGTATAGGCTCGTAGCCAGACTCAGATCAAATACCAAGATCTCGTTAAGCGAGTTAAGTGTCCGCGAACGCCGAACAGGGCCAGGCCCACCTCTCTCCTAGGCGGTCTCAACCTGCCCTGTCGCTCCGCCACAAAGTAACAGTCGAGGGCCGTCGGGAACCCAGGCCCACCTACCAAGTGATCACGGCCCGATAGTATAGCAAGGCAGACTGACAAGAATGTAGGGCCAATGATGATAAACTAGCATCCTATACTAAGCATTTAGGATTGCAGGTAAGGTATCAACAGATGTAGCGACAATGTCAGGCTATGCATCAGAATAGGATTAACGAAAGCAGTAACATGCTACACTACTCTAATGCAAGCAGTATAGAATAGAATAGGCGATATCTGGTGATCAAGGGGGGGGGGCTTGCCTGGTTGCTCTGGCAAGAGAGAGGGGTCGTCAACTCCGTAGTCGAACTGGGGCGTCAGCATCGTCACGGGGGTCTAC
>NC_057806.1:701484025-701485014 GCF_018294505.1 Triticum aestivum
TGCTACACTACTCTAATGCAAGCAGTATAGAATAGAATAGGCGATATCTGGTGATCAAGGGGGGGGGCTTGCCTGGTTGCTCTGGCAAGAGAGAGGGGTCGTCAACTCCGTAGTCGAACTGGGGGGTCAGCATCGTCACGGGGGTCTACCGGAGAGAAGAGGGGGAAGAAATAATGAATACAGAGCAAACAAAGCATCACAAAATATAACAAGGCAATACGCGGTGTTCGGTGTGCCCTAATGCGGTAGTAAGTGATACCGACGAAGGGGGGAAACATCCGGGAAAGTATTCCTGGAGTTTCGCGTTTTTGGGCAGAGGAACCGGAGGGGGAAAGTTGCGAGTTTGATAGGTTAGGGGTGTGAGGCGGACGAACGGACTACGTATCCGGATTCGTCTCGTCGTCCTGAGCAACTTTCATGTACAAAGTTTTTTCATCCGAGCTACGGTTTATTTGATATTAATTTTAAAAGGATTTTATCATTTTCTAGAATTAACATAATTAATTTAATCCTAAAATGCATTTATGACATTAGCATGATGTCAGCGGTCAAACGTGGACTTTGACTAGTCAACAGACCTCTGGGTCCCACATGTCATTTACATAGGTTAACTAAACCGGGGTAATTAGACTAACTAAGTGATTAGGCTAATTTATTTTAATCAGATTAGTTAAGCAGGATTAATTAACTTAATTAATTCATTAGTTAATTAATTAATAACTAATTAATTTTATTAATTCATTTTTATTTTATTTTATTTTTATTTTGGGCGTGGGCCCCGTCTGTCATTTGGCCAGGAGGCCATAGCGGGCGACGGGCAGCGGATACGGCTATGGGCGGAGCCGGGCGACGAGCGCCTGCCCGCCCGGCGGGGCGCTACGGGGCAGCAAGCGAAGGGGGGGGCGCGGCCTGGCGCCGGCAGCCGTGACCACAGCCGGAGCAGGGCCGCGCGGTGAGGCTAGGCGGCGGAGGTGGCCCCGAGGAGCGGG
>NC_057806.1:701485811-701492988 GCF_018294505.1 Triticum aestivum
TAATTTATTTCAACTTTATAGAATGTGAGAACAACACCTAAATGTAGTATGTTAAATATACCACTGCCACATTAATTTGGACAGCTAAATAAAATAGTTTAGTATTTTACAAAATACAAAGGCATTTAATTAATTTATTTTTCTGTTGTTTTATTCATTTTTGAGTATTTACGCATTTTATACAAGTGTGGTTTCTCCACCATTATTACCTAGGATTTAGTTGTCCCATTTTTGACAATTTTAGTTTTAACGTTTGAAAACTTTTATTGTTTCCCTGATTTTGAATTTTGAATTCGAACCGGTTTCGATCTAACGCGAGATTAACAACAGTAACAGTGGTGACAAGGCATCATTACTAGAGGGTTACTGTAGCTTGATTATCCGGGCGTCACAATTCTCCTCCACTACAAGAAATCTCGTCCCGAGATTTAAGAGGTGTGTAAGGGGGGAGAATAGGTTACGAAATCCTAGTGATTCTTCTTGATCGTTGTTGCTCTTCTCGAAGAGGTCGATCCATAACATTGATGTCTTCATCCCTATGCTTCAGTCATCATGATGAAGTCGGCTTCCTTTCTTCGAGAACTCAATCGTACTTACGAAAGAATAAAGGGTGGGTATATTATAGGAGAACGGACCTCTACAAGGTTGACTATCTGGTAGTTAACATCGGGGAAGGTGGCGGAAAGTAACTCTCGAACTAAAACTTAAGAAAATATCGAGAGTATAGTAAGGAGGTACCATGAGAAGTTTCAAGCGGGTAGGCAATCGTTCGTTGCGTGTAACAGAGTGTGAAAGGGGTTCAAAGCAACGGAAACAAGTATTGTGTTTAATACCAGGATTGAGGATCACACGGAAGGTGGCTCGTGAATTACATACGAGGCCAGGTGCGAGGAACAACCTTAAAAACAGGGGTGTATAGGAGAGTCAGGTTTCGATCCTGTGGAACTGTGGGTTATGGGCCCACCATGTGGTTTTATTATTATTATTATTATTTTAATAGGAGCAGTGACATCTTTCACGGTCATGATAGCAAGGCATGTCAGAGAGTACCATGTCAGTTATGTCGGCAACAACGTTGGCACCAAGGGCGAGGGACGAAGAGAACCACCTTCCTGCTCGTTGAACGAGGCGGACCAATAGGCAAAGTTCTCGTCCATCGGCGGTTACCGGAAGTCATCAACAGTAGAAACAGGGTTACACCAGACAGGAAGGTACACCGAGGTGTTTACCTAAGCAGGGGATTACCACTGCTCGGTTAAGTAGTTTACAAGAAAGTTTGAACAAAACAACGGGAAGGAAAATGTGCTTAAACACGTATATCAGGGGTATATCCTTCCCAAGGACAAGCAGAGCAAGATATCCATGACAGGATATTATGTAGAAAACTCCTTAGGTAGGGGAGAGAAATTTCATGACATTACCCATACAACGGTGTTTGGATAATTGAGCAATAAACATTTAGCATTTGGCTTCAATGTTCTTGTTGAAAATCAGAGTATCACAGACATGCTTCGAGATAGCATTGACATGGTCTTCAAGCAAAGGCCGGTTTTTAGATACTCAATGGATCCATCAGGAACAGTTTATAACATAGGCCTTACAATTTCCTCCAAGAAGAATGGTTATCCTTGCAAATAAACCATAATGATAGGTCCTCCAGCCAGGGGGGGTGCTAGGCATGACATCCTGTTACCAGGTCATCAAAGGGCCAACAACATAACTCTTGGAAAGTTGTCCCAACCATCATATCTGACCGAGATTCAGATCCGATAGGTGTAATGATACCTCAGACTCAGGATGTCCGAGAATAAAAAGTGCAACACAAATAGACGAAATGACATTTCAGGATTCTCAGGAAATGAACTATGGGAGTGGGTTCCTGAAACAATAGTTCATCATTAACCCAAGGAGAGGAGGAGGTGGCTGATGGGCTCGGCGATAATCCATCGAGATTTCCGACAAGATGGATTTCCCACAATTATGTGAACAAGGAGATAACATTTGTCAGATCAAATGGTATAATGATGTATGCTCGAGGAAACATACTCAATTAAACATTGGTTGAAAGGTGCACCCGAATATGGGTTGGGTTGCACGATCAATGTTAGAGTGGTGACTTGACGAACAAAAGAATTAGAATGAAACTCGACCATTACTTCAAAGCAATAGGGTTGCTAGAAGTTTTGAATTCACACCTCATAGTTCAATTGTCGGTATTCCGGTTAGAAACAACACGGGTACCAAGAAAGAATGGTGAGGGTGAGAAGTATCACCATACCAAGAATTCTTAAGAGGTGGAGTAATCCTCACGACCTTCTTGACATAAAATATGGTAATAGTCCATGGTAAAGAAGAACAAATGCTAGGTAGCAAGGAACTCGAGGTATAACACGGAACACAAACAAGTTTTTGTTGGAGGGAACGCAATAAAGAGGTCGATGACAACACAAACCATCGAGGGGCAAGGACGGTATTTCTCATCATGAATTCAATTGATATCCAGGAAGGAGTCAAGATGTTGATGATGATCACGACAAATTTTGTCGAGAGGATCCACGAAGATGTAATAGATCGGCGATGACATCAAGTCAAAGGAATGATGAAGCGAAAGGTTAATGGAACCGAGGGTACGACACAAACTCGAAACCAAGTTTGCTGTTCAAGGAGAAATGATATGACGAGGAAGATCGATGTAAGATTAACTCACCGTCGAAATTTGTGCTCCGGGAAGGACCAAGTAGCACAATTAAAATTAGCACGGTAATGATGTAGCCGAACAGGCTAGAAATGACGTGATCGGTTACAAACTCGTAAGTAAAGAAAATTACTAAAAGTTGTTGAACCGTAGTGCGGACTCGGTTCAGTTATCGGTGTCTTTTGAGTGTTTAATAACTCAGAGCCCGTGAAAAATTGGAATCCATGAGAATGTAGTACTTGATGAAGAACTCATAAGAAGTTCTGCAGTTCCATGATAATTTCGAGATACCAGGGGGTAATACTCGACGACAAATCAAAGTAGAGGTTGGACTAGGGTATTACTCTACATAAGACCAGTGCTTAAACTTGCACGAGAAATGGTATTTAAAGGAGAACATGGTCAGAAACCACGATCATAAATGATCGAACCACGGGTACAAGATGAACCTATAACAAGGGGGTAACTATTTTTACGAGCAGCTTCCATGATAAGTTATACATCGTGTCCATGGGCATGAACGCAAGGTTCAAGGTCGACTCCCACTTCTTCAATCTATAACCTTCCATTCACTTCTCGCTTTGATAAAGGTATTAGTGTTGAAAGTTTGGCATGGTGAAATACCAGATGAGTATGACTCGTGAAAACTCCCGAGTTCACACATATAAAGGAAGGCATAGGTTCAACCCGCCAGGGTATCATGGAAATATATACCACAAACTTCAATAGTAAATACCACCAGCTCGAAAGCAGAGCATGGTTGGCCAAGCAGATGATACAATTTACCAAACGGAATTTGTATCAGGGGAAGAACTCACAAGGTGATTGAGTATGAAGGACACTGCCGGATAACAATCCAACAATGGATCGGGTGATCCACAACGGAGCTGATGTGAGTGTCGGTACTCCATCAGAGGAAGAAAGAATGCACGAGCATCATATTGTAGAACATCAGAATAATTTGATGCTTAGATAACAAAGGAATTATGATTTCCAAATCAAAGGATCAGAAGCAGACGCTCTGATCAAGGATGGATAAGTTGTATAGACCAGAGGCACAATTGACGTCAAATAGTTTGGTCGGGAACCAGCTCATTTTCAAAATTGACGTCTAAGCCAGAAAGATAATTTAGAAGGCTTGATAGATGATTGTGTGCGTTCGCACACATGTTGAATCAATATGATCAAAATGACGGTGTCAAAAGATACTAGTGAATATTGCTAGCGACATGGGAACATCCATAATGTAAGCATACAAGTATTTGTAGAGCAGTAGTTTGAAGAGGATGCTCAGAAGGTCGGATAGTATTTCAGAGTATCTTATGAAGCATACGAACAACGGGGGATGATAGATACTCAATAAGTGCGAGGAATTTTCAGTAGGGATATTCATGTGGTAAAGAACTGCAAGGCAGTAAGCTTAAAGGATTTTCGGAACAACGGGGAGCAATTTAGGGCATCTTGTAATAACAAGAGCAACTGAGGATGAAGATATGAACGGCAATTGTAGGTAGTTATCCATAAGGATATTTCGGTGGTAGGGAATTGCAAATGCGATGGACACAGAGTCTCAAGAGAACATCAGAGAGTATCTTCAAAATCTTCTGGTGCAGCCGACGATCATCGGTAATAAGGGGCTCTCCGGGTGAAAGTGATCACGAGATCCTAATATTAGATTTAGTAAAATTCATTAGACCCGAATAGAAGAGAGATCAGAGTCCCAGAGTATAGACGAGGAGTAAAAGATCCTAATACCACCCAATTGGCGACGTGGGCCCATGGGCCGCACAGCCAAGTTAGTAAAACAATTTTCATCGACTAGACTCAACTTCGACCAAGGAGTTGGAAAGGGGGATTCCTACAGGCAGTCGGCTCTGATACCAACTTGTGACGCCCCCGATTCAATCGTACACTAATCATGCACGCAAATGTGTACGATCAAGATCAGGGACTCACGGGAAGATATCACAACACAACTCTAAAACATAAAATAAGTCATACAAGCATCATAATACAAGCCAGGGGCCTCGAGGGCTCGAATACAAGTGCTCGATCATAGACGAGTCAGCGGAAGCAACAATATCTGAGTACAGACATAAGTTAAACAAGTTGCCATAAGATGGCTAGCACAAACTGGGATACAGATCGAAAGAGGCGCAGGCCTCCTGCCTGGGATCCTCCTAACTACTCCTGGTCGTCGTCAGCGGGCTGCACGTAGTAGTAGGCACCTCCGGGGTAGTAGTAATCATCATCGACGGTGGCGTCTGGCTCCAGGGCTCCAGCATCTGGTTGCGACAACCAGAAAGAAAGGAAAGGGGGAAAAAGGGGGGAGAAAGCAACCGTGAGTACTCATCCAAAGTACTCGCAAGCAAGGAACTACACTACATATGCATGGGTATATGTGTAAGGAGGCCATATCAGTGGACTGAACTGCAGAATGCCAGAATAAGAGGGGGATAGCTAATCCTGTCGAAGACTACGCTTCTGGCAGCCTTCGTCTTGCAGCATGTCGGAGAGAGTAGATTGAAGTCCTCCAAGTAGCATCTTCAAGTAGCATCTCCAGTAGCATCGCATAGCATAATCCTACCCGGCGATACTCTTCTCGTCGCCCTGTAGAAAAGTGATCACCGGGTTGTCTGTGGAACTTGGAAGGGTGTGTTTTATTAAGTATCCGGTTCTAGTTGTCATAAGGTCAAGGTACAACTCCAAGTCGTCCTGTTACCGAAGATCACGGCTATTCGAATAGATTAACTTCCCTGCAGGGGTGCACCACATAACCCAACACGCTTGATCCCATTTGGCCGGACACACTTTCCTGGGTCATGCCCGGCCTCGGAAGATCAACACGTCGCAGCCCCACCTAGGCTCAACAGAGAGGCCAGCACGCCGGTCTAAACCTAAGCGCACAGGGGTCTGGGCCCATCGCCCATAGCACACCTGCACGTTGCGTACGCGGCCGAAAGCAGAACTAGCCCCCTTAATACAAGAGCAGGCTTACGTTCCAATCCGGCGCGCGCCGCTCCGTCGCTGACGTCTGAAGGGCTTCGGCTGATACCACGACGTCGGGATACCCATAACTACTCCCACGTAGATGGTTAGTGCGTATAGGCTCGTAGCCAGACTCAGATCAAATACCAAGATCTCGTTAAGCGTGTTAAGTGTCCGCGAACGCCGAACAGGGCCAGGCCCACCTCTCTCCTAGGCGGTCTCAACCTGCCCTGTCGCTCCGCCATAAAGTAACAGTCCAGGGCCGTCGGGAACCCAGGCCCACCTCTACCGGGATGGAGCCACCTGTCCTTTCAGCCCCCTCGTCAGAATCACTTGCGGGTACTCAATGAGCTGACCCGACTTTAGTCACCATCTGTATAGTATGTATGTATGTATAGTATATACCCGTGATCACCTCCCAAGTGATCACGGCCCGATAGTATAGCAAGGCAGACTGACAAGAATGTAGGGCCAATGATGATAAACTAGCATCCTATACTAAGCATTTAGGATTGCAGGTAAGGTATCAACAGATGTAGCGACAATGTCAGGCTATGCATCAGAATAGGATTAACGAAAGCAGTAACATGCTACACTACTCTAATGCAAGCAGTATAGAATAGAATAGGCGATATCTGGTGATCAAGGGGGGGGGGCTTGCCTGGTTGCTCTGGCAAGAGAGAGGGGTCGTCAACTCCGTAGTCGAACTGGGGCGTCAGCATCGTCACGGGGGTCTACTGGAGAGAAGAGGGGGAAGAAATAATGAATACAGAGCAAACAAAGCATCACAAAATATAACAAGGCAATACGCGGTGTTCGGTGTGCCCTAATGCGGTAGTAAGTGATACCGACGAAGGGGGGAAACATCTGGGAAAGTATTCCCGGAGTTTCGCGTTTTCGGGCAGAGGAACCGGAGGGGGAAAGTTGCGAGTTCGATAGGTTAGGGGTGTGAGGCGGACGAACGGACTACGTATCCGGATTCGTCTCGTCGTCCTGAGCAACTTTCATGTACAAAGTTTTTTCATCCGAGCTACGGTTTATTTTATATTAATTTTAAAAGGATTTTATCATTTTCTAGAATTAACATAATTAATTTAATCCTAAAATGCATTTATGACATTAGCATGATGTCAGCGGTCAAACGTGGACTTTGACTAGTCAACAGACCTCTGGGTCCCACATGTCATTTACATAGGTTAACTAAACCGGGGTAATTAGACTAACTAAGTGATTAGGCTAATTTATTTTAATCAGATTAGTTAAGCAGGATTAATTAACTTAATTAATTCATTAGTTAATTAATTAATAACTAATTAATTTTATTAATTCATTTTTATTTTATTTTATTTTTATTTTGGGCGTGGGCCCCGTCTGTCATTTTGCCAGGAGGCCATAGCGGGCGACGGGCAGCGGATACGGCTATGGGCGGAGCCGGGCGACGAGCGCCTGCCCGCCCGGCGGGGCGCTACGGGGCAGCAAGCGAAGGGGGGGGGC
>NC_057806.1:701493401-701494032 GCF_018294505.1 Triticum aestivum
GTGACCACAGCCGGAGCAGGGCCGCGCGGTGAGGCTAGGCGGCAGAGGTGGCAGCGAGGAGCGGGAGGTAGTGGTGGCGGCGCACGAGGGGGAGGGGGGAGGAGCACGACAGCGGACGGGGCATGGCCTAGCGCGGGCTGCGGAGCCACGGCCCTGGGCAGCCGAGGCCCACGCGGGCGCGTGGCCGGGGAGGCCGGAGCGTGCCCCGGGCGAGCGAGCGACGGGAGCAGAGCAAGCGCGCAGCAGCGGGGTAGCGGCGCGGGAGGCGAGCGGCGTACGGACGGCGCCGACAGCGAAATGAGGCTGGCGCGCAGGTAACGCACGGGTGCGCGCGTGCACAACAGCGGGACGGCGCGAGGAGCAGAGAGGGATAGAGGCCGAGGGCCTCACCGCGGATCCGTAGAGTCAAGGCAGTGGGCTCGGGGAGGTCCGGCGAGGCGGCAACGGTGACGGAGAGGACGGCGGCGACGGGGTCGACGTCGGGGTGGTCGACGACGAAGAGGACGGGGGCGATGGCATCCGGCGAGGTGGTCCTCCAGGTGATGGTGACGGCGAGGGGGCGACGGGGTGGCTCCGGTGAGGTTCGCGGAGCTCCAGGCGACGGTGGACAGCGACTGGCGGGCGTCGGGCG